>NW_015379267.1:278311-279946 GCF_001522545.3 Parus major | reverse complement strand
CGCCGCTTTGTTTTGCACCCAGCGGAGCCGCGCCGGCCCCAGCCAATCACAGCGCGCGGGGGCGGGATGGAAAGAGAGGTCCGCCAATGGCAGCTCGCGGAGGAAAAAGGCGGGACGCGCCGCGCGTGATTGACAGCGAACGGCAGCCAATCAGCGCCAGGCTTGCTCCCACGGCAACGCCAAACGGGGGGGGGAGCCGCGGCGCGATGGGGGAAGGGAAAAACAAGGCTCGCGCCGGGAGGTGACCGTTGGGGGCGGCGATTGACAGCAGCAGGCGCCAATCAGCGGCCAGCCCGGCACCGAGACGTGCCCAATCACCGGCCAGCTCTTCAAGCGCGCGTCAAATCGGAAACGGCGAGGGGCGGGCCCTGCCGCCGGCGCGGGGGAAGGGAAACGGCGGCCGTTGGGGGGGTTGAGTGACAGGCGGCGCGGCCAATCAGCGCGCGGCCTGCTCGTGGTCGTGGCCAATCGGAGCGCGCAGGGGGCGGGCGCAGGGGGCTCAAGGCCGCTATTTTCCCCCCGGTTTCGCAGCCGGGCGAGGGCGCGGAGGGGCTGCGGAAAGGTAGAAAGCAGCGGCCCGAGCTCGCCGGTCTCCCCGCCGGCCGCCTCCCCCGTTTCCCGGCCGTGCTCACCTTCCTGCGCTGCATCCTGGGCGGGGGCAGCGAGGTTGCCTGGTCCCCGGCACCCGCGGCCCGCGAGGCGGCGGTGGCCGCCGCGGTGTTGGCGCTGGCGGACTCCGTGGTGACAGCCGTGTCCCCCGGCCTGCGGCACGCGTGCTCCGCCGCCGCCAGCCGCCGTTCCCTGCTCGGTCCCTCACGCTTCCGCCGGGACGCGGCCCACACCCCCCGTCACGTGACCGCGCGCCATCTTGGAGCCGGGCAGGCCCCGCCGGCAGTGACGCCGCGCGCCGCCATCTTTGATTCGGGCGGGGGCGGGGGCGGCCGCCATCGTTTGTAAGGGCACGGGGCCAGCGGGGCCCGCCCGTTACCGAGCCCGCCATGCTGAGTGCGGGCGGGGCCCGGCGGAGGAGCTTCCAGAGCTCCCTCGCCGTGTGAAGCCCCGAGAATTGCAGCACCGGCAGCTCCTCCGCGGAGCAGCGCCCTGGAGGCGGGATGTGGCGGGCAGGGCAGCCCGGGGATTGTGAATCGTGTTGGAATTGCCGTGGGGATGAGCGGAACTGTGAAGGACAAAGCGCCATGGAGGGGGTTCGTCCCTGCCTGGCCAAAGTAACTTCCTGACTCGCTGCTCCGCGGAGCTCGGGAACTTCCCGGATACGCGGCCTGGAGCAGCGGGAACAACTAACCGGGGCTTCGGGAAAAGCGAAACCGGTCCCGGCCAGGACCTCCGCCCCACCGGGATCGAGAGGCCCAGACCGGCGGAAGGAGCCCCGAGGGCCCCGCTCGGCGGCGCCGGGAGTGGGCGGAGCCTCTCTGCCGGGATCACCAATCAGAGCCCGTGTTTCTGCCCCGCCCCCTCAGCGCAGCCAATCGCCGCTCTCCACATCGTGTGGCGCTCCTGCGCGCGCCGTGCCTCGCGAAGGCCCCCAGGGCTGGGGTCTCCACAATAATGCCTGCACGGCGCCGCGCTCCGCCGGTCCCATCGCGGCCGAACCGCGGCGGGCGCGGCCCCGCGGGG
>NW_015379267.1:268902-274690 GCF_001522545.3 Parus major | reverse complement strand
ACGGGCTCACGGGGGTGGCCCAGGACCACATGAGGGCTCACTACCAGACAGGCTCCAACCACATGATGCTCAACGTCAACCTCTGGTCCACGCTGTTCCTGGGGGCAGGTGAGGAGCCAGGGCGGATCCAGAGCCGGCTCTGGGGCCCTCTGCAGCTTGGTTTTGTCGGGGGTTTCTGTTTGGGCCTGCCCTGGAGCTCCCAGAGCCGCCCCTGCTCCAGCTGGGAGCAGAAACCGGAGCCCAGGAGGGCTGGAGCTGCCCCTGCCCTTGGCACTGGAGGAGTTTTAAGGTCCCTTCCGGCCCAAACCTTGCCAGGATTAGGCAGCAGCACTCCTGATTAATGGCTGGGGACTGTTCTGGTGGAATTTGATCCCAGTTAATGATCTTTCTTTCACTAATTAACCAGGAGGGCGACTGCTTGTCCTGCTGGTGTTTTTTCTGCTGTTTGTGGAATTCACTCCCTGTTTTGGGGGGTTCTGAGCCCAGGCTGACCCCGGGTGGGTGGGGAATCCTCATCCCAGGCTGTTTTCCAGGGATCCTGTTCACGGGGGAGCTCTGGGAGTTCCTGAGTTTCACGGAGCGTTATCCCAGCATCATCTCCAACATCCTCCTCTTCGGCCTCACCAGCGCCCTGGGCCAGGTCCGTGCCCTGGGCCGGGTCCCAGGGGGTCAGGGACGGGATTTGGGGTGGGGTTTCCTTCCCTGGGAGGGGCTGGGATGGAATTCCCGGGGAATCTGTGGCTGCCCCATCCCCGGCAGCGTCCCAGGCCGGCTTGGAGCAGCCTGGGATCGGGGGAGGCGTCCCTGGATGAGCTTCAGGGCCCATTCCAGGATTCCACAAGCCCAGTTTAAGCCAGGATTAGAAGCAGAAAGCCCCTGGGGTTATCCCTGGCTGCCTGGGCCGGCAGTGACGGCGGCTCTGTGCTCTCGGGGCAGAGTTTCATCTTCATGACCGTGGTGTACTTCGGGCCCCTGACCTGCTCCATCATCACCACCACCCGCAAGTTCTTCACCATCCTGGCCTCCGTGGTGCTCTTTGCCAACCCCATCAGCCCCATGCAGTGGGTGGGCACCGTCCTGGTGTTCCTGGGTGAGTTTGGGAGGGAAATCCCTGGAATTCCTGCCCTGGCAGCTCCGGGGAGCCGTGGGGACGGGACAGGGGCGCTCTGCAGGGAGCCTGGGCTCTTTCCAGGGGTAAATGTGGGGATGTCCAGCTGGTTTTTCCCAAAATTCCTGAAATCCCTGCTGGTTTGGAGGGCACAAACCTCGTGTTTTGTCTCCTCCCAGGCCTTGGACTCGATGCCAAATTTGGGAAGGGGGTGAAGAAGACGTCGCACTGAGATTGAGCGAGAGATCCCCGCACTTGGAATGAACTTTTAATTTATTGTCTTGTACCTCAGAATCTGGTGTGGAACTGGACTCAGGACAGGGAATCAGAAGGAAACCATGTGGAATTTATTTTTGGGTTTGGTTTGGTTTTTTAATTCTGAATTGTCTCTAAAATGTAATCCTTTAGTTTGAGGTGTAATTCAGCTTTTTTTGTGTAATCAGAGCTGCCCCTGGAGCCGAGCAGCAGCAGCAGATCCTTGCCTTAACAGGAAAACACAAATCCTTCCTATCTTTATTAAAGAAAACAGGACAATTCCCGCTTCTCCAGGACTTTCTGTGGGGATTTGGCTGCTGGGGGGGGACCCAGCTCTGCTCTGCAGGGAGGAGAGGAAAGATCCCGGGATTAAATCCTGGTTGGAGACACCCCCTGTGCCTGTGGCCTTTTCCAGAGGGTGGGAGCAGCCCCTGGGATTTCCTTCCTCCTTTCCCCTGGGATTTCCTTCCTCCCTTTCCCCCTGGGATTTCCTTCCTCCTTTCCCCTGGGATTTCCTCCCTCCCTTTCCCCCTGGGATTTCCTCCCTCCCTTTCCCCCTGGGATTTCCTCCTTTCCTTTCCCCCTGGGATTTCCTTCCTCCTTTCCCCCTGGGATTTCCTCCCTCCCTTTCCCCCTGGGATTTCCTCCTTTCCTTTCCCCCTGGGATTTCCTCCCTCCCTTTCCCCTGGGATTTCCTTCCTCCTTTCCCCTGGGATTTCCTCCCTCCCTTTCCCCTGGGATTTCCTCCTTTCCCCCTGGGATTTCCTCCCTCCCTTTCCCCTGGGATTTCCTCCCTTCCTTTCCCCCTGGGATTTCCTCCCTTCCTTTCCCCCTGGGATTTCCTCCTTTCCCTCTGGGATTTCCTCCTTTCCTTCCCCTGGGATTTCCTTCCTCCTTTCCCCCTGGGATTTCCTCCTTTCCTTCCCCCTGGCATTTCCTCCTTTCCCCCTGGGATTTCCTCCCTTCCTTTCCCCCTGGGATTTCCTCCCTTCCTTTCCCCCTGGGATTTCCTCCTTTCCTTTCCCTGGGATTTCCTCCCTTCCCCTGGGATTTCCTCCTTTCCTTTCCCCCTGGGATTTCCTCCCTTTCCCCCTGGGATTTCCTCCTTTCCTCCCCTCTGGGATTTCCTTCCTCCCTTCCCCTGGGATTTCCTTCCTCCCTTCCCCTGGGATTTCCTCCCTTCCTTTCCCCCTGGGATTTCCTCCTTTCCTTCCCCCTGGGATTTCCTCCCTCCCTTTCCCTGGGATTTCCTCCCTCCCTTTCCCTGGGATTTCCTCCCTTCCTTTCCCCTGGGATTTCCTCCTTTCCTTCCCCCTGGGATTTCCTCCCTCCCTCCCCCTGGGATTTGCCCCAGCCCTGTCCTGGCTCCCAGGAAAGGAGAATTCCCCAAATTCGGGGCAGCTCCTCTCCCATCCCATGGGATCCCCGGGAGGGATTCCCAGAGCAGCTCTCTGCGTTCCTGACCCCTCCCAAAAAAACCTTTGGGCTGTTCCTGCCTGGATCCAGCCGGGAATGAACCCTCAGGAGGTTTATTAAGGATCCAGGGTGGGATTCCAGGAATTCCCATCCTCTGCTGCTTTTTCTTCCCCGAGGCCCTTTGGGAGAGGGAAGATCCTGTTCCCTGGGGTTTGGGATTTGCTCCTTTTTCCCTCCCCGAGGCAGGGCTTGGACTGGGGGGAAATGTCAGGAAACTCCTCCTGTCCCCAGGGAAGGGCCAGGGACGCACCAAGAGCTGCCAGAACATCCAGGGAAGGGCAAAAAGGGGATTTGCATTCCTGCTGCCCAGGCCTGTGGGGTTTATTCCCAGTGGGAAGGGTCTGAGGGAGCCCCTTCCATCCCTGGGTGCAGCCTGGGACCCCGAGAGATGGGAATGGATGGGATTTATGGTCCCTTCCATCCCTGGGTGCAGCCTGGGACCCCGAGAGATGGGAATGGATGGGATTTAGGGTCCCTTCCATCCCTGGGTGCAGCCTGGGACCCCAGGAGCTGGGAATGGATGGGATTTAGGGTCCCTTCCATCCCTCTCCATCCCTGGGTGCAGCCTGGGACCCCGAGAGATGGGAATGGATGGGATTTAGGGTCCCTTCCATCCCTGGGTGCAGCCTGGGACCCCGGGAGCTGGGAATGGATGGGATTTATGGTCCCTTCCAGCCCCCTTCCAGCCCCACGGCTCCCGGTGGAAGCTGGAGGCAGCTCAGAATTCCCAAGGGACAAATCGCGGTGCTCAGGGTCCCCTCGGGGCCGGCTCAGTCCCAGCTTGGAGCAGACCTTGTGCAGCTCATGGGATGCGAATCCAGGGAAAACAAAGATTTGGGGCTTTTCTCGGCCCTGGGAGCTCCCTCCCTCTGCCTGTGCGGCTCCGGGATAAGGAACTCTTTCCCAACAGGGATTTTGGGGCAGGAGGGAGGCTCTGGAATGTTCTGGAGCCTGGCTGGGCAGGAATTTCCGCAGGGAATTCCCGGGGGTGTCTCCCCTGCAGCCGAGGCCGGGGATGCGCTCGGTGCCCGGGCAGCGCTGGGGCCGAGCGGAGCCGCTCCCAACCCATCCCATTTCTCCTCCCTCCCGGCTTTTCCTGGCTCCAGATCCCGGTTCCACATTTCCAGATCCAGGCCTCGGTTACCGGCAGGGGGAACTCTGCTTCCAACCATTCCCAGCCCCTCCAAAAGCGGCTCCTGTGCAATCCCAGCCGCAAACGCGGCTTTTCTCCAGCTTTTCCCCCATTTTCACCGCGTTCAATCCCTCCCGGCCGCCAGCAGAGCCGGGTTGGGAGCTGGAATCCTCCCCTGCTCCTCCCGGGCAGCTGGCGTGGAAAACATTCCCTCTGGAATTGTGCCCGCAGCTGCCCCGGGAGGTGAGGCTGGGCTGGGAGCGGGATTTGGCAGCTCCGCTCCCTCTCCTTTCATCCCCGCTGCTTCTCCCAGCTCCTCCTGCAGCTCCAGCAGCAGATGGTTCCCAAAAAAAATCCCAAAAAAAGCCAAAAAAACCCCAAATGTTTGGAGAGGGAGGTGGAGGGGACGGAATTTTTGGATGTTTTGGAGGGATGGAGATCGTTCTGTAAATCAGCGCGGAGTAAAGGTGGATTAAGGAATTGTTGTTATTCCCTTGGGATCTCGGCGTTCCTTTGAAACCCCCCGAGGATGTTTTGGGGAGAGCGAGGAGAGGTTCCCAGGCTGGATTTGATGGTTTAATGATCAGCTTCCCTGCAGGTTTGGTTTAATTGTCCCCACATCCAAGCAAACACTGGGATTTTCCCTTGATGAAATCCCAGTTTGGAGCCCCCAGGAGGAGCCTGCAGGCGGCCCTGGGGCAGGAGCAGAGACCTCTCCCCACGGCCAGCTGAAAACCCCGCTCCAAATCTCCCAAAGCCGCGCTCTGGCGAGGTAATCAAGCCCTCATTAGTTAATTTGTGGTGTTGTGGGGGTGGCCCTGGGCTGGTTGGGGTCGGGAGGGAGCCGGGCTGGGCTCTGGGCTCCCACCAGGACCAGCTCCTGTTTGTGGGGCTCGGGGACAGCACCCCCAGCCCACAGCTTTGGGGAGAGGGGAACAATCCCACAGCAGGATCGGGTTTTAATGAGTCCGGGATCAAAAGCAGCCTGGAAAACAAGAGCAGCCTCATCAGGAGCCGCTGCTAACGAGCACCAAAGCTCGGGGCTGGGGGAGCTGCTCGCTCACCATTGTCAGTTTAAAGGCTGAGTTCCTCCTCTCCTCCAAAATCGGCTTTGATGCGTCTCCAATCCAGGTAAAAATAGCAAGGCAGCAGATTCCCTGCAATTAAAACCTCCAGGGCAGGGTTTGTTCTGAGCAGGGTTTGTTTTCTCCCAAACAAAAGTGGTTTTTAATGGCAGCAGCAAGGACTGAGCGAAGGTTTCTGGAGGGGTTTGGGAGTCAGGGGAGGAAATGTGGGTGGGAAATGGCCAGAGCAGGGAGCTCGGAATGGTTTGAGAGGGGACTGTCCCTCACAGCAGCAGGAATTCTCTCATGGAAGGGCTGAGCCCTGGGGGTTTGGGATCTGGGAGCCTCCGTCACAGGATTCCAGAGTGGGTTTGGGATGGAGGGACCTCAGAGCTCATCCAGGGACATCCCCAAGCCCCTGCCACATCTCCAAACCCCGTCCAGCCTGGCCTGGGGCACTTCAGGGATCCAGAGCCAGCCACGGCTGCTCTGGGAATTCCATCCCAGCCCCTCCCCAGCCTCACAGAGAAGGAAAATCCTGTAACCCTCTGGGTCCTCACCTTGAACCTTGGACATTCCCCAGCTCTTTTCTGCAGGTGTATAAAAGACACCGATATTTGGTTTATTTCTGCAAGAGACACGGGTATTTTATTTCTGCACACAGACAAGCTGCTGAACCCCAAGGTGTGGGGCTGTTTCCCTTCGCTGCTGCCCCACAGAGCTCAGATCCCACCTGCAGGAGGAGGGCTGGCA
>NW_015379267.1:263766-268304 GCF_001522545.3 Parus major | reverse complement strand
TCCCTGCTCTCTGTTCCCTGTCCCACCCCTGCCCCATTCCCACCCCATTCCCATCCCTGTCCCCTGTCCCACCCCTGCTCTCGTTCCATTCCCTGGAGGCCGCCCATCGCTCCGTGGCTCTCCAGGCTGCAGCAGCTCTGGTGACAGAGCCGGGGCTGCTGTGACAGGAGCAAACCTCGGAGGGCTGCTGGGGAGCAGCAGCTGTGCCAGGCATGGAAACACCGCGGGGAGAGGATGAATCCTTAATTAGCCACGGCCAGAAAATGTCCATTGAACAGCGAGAGCCGCGGTGTCGGGCTGGACACAAAGCCAGCTCCCCAGAGCCAGCTCCATGGCAATCCCTGGCACGGCGTTCCCGGAGCTCTCCAGATGGGAAAGGGGCTCCACAGGTGGGGAGCAGCACCTTGAGCTGCCTCCCCGAGAGCTGCACAAATTAAAGCCTCATTAAGTGTCCCCCCGTGATTGAGCTGGGCTTTGTTTGGGTTCGTAACAGAGCTGGCAAATCCGGGGAATAATGAAATAACTGCGTTTTCATCCTCTGCTGATAGGGGAGTTTAATTAGTGCTGCATTTCCAATAACTCTGATCCCGACGTGCCGCAGATCCTTCCTGGATAACGGGATAATGATTGGAATCCTGTCCTGCAGCCCTGCGCTGGAGGCAGGGCTGCTCCATTTAATCACGGTGGAGAAGCGCTGGCAGCTCTCTGCAGCTCAGCCTCTCCCTAATTACATTTCTGGAGTTTTAGTAAATTGAAAGGGAAAACGCAGGAACAAAATAATTAAACCCGAAGAGGAAGTGAATATTAAAAAGCAGCAGCTAGTTAAAATTCTTGCACACAGCTCCTCTCGGAGCTGGTTTAATCAGCTTCCCATGGCAATCACACTGGGAGGGGTGACACCTCCAAAGCTGGGGCTGCAGCGGCGTTTGGTGTCCCTGTCACAGGGAGATGCCACCTCCCATCCAGCTGGGAATTGTCCCCAGAGCTGGGAGTTCGGAGCTCTCGCTTCACACACACCAAAATCCCCATCCCAACAGCCGAGGTTCAAGCGCCTGGAATTGTTTATTTATCACAGAATTGTGTTCCAGCCATGGAGAAGTGACAATAATTCTCTTCTCCCAGCCAGCGAGGGGGACAGAGCTGAGCCTAAACAACTTCTGCAAAGGGAGGAGAGGTGAAATTCCACCTCCATTTCCACAGGTGCCCAATTCAATTTTCTGCTTCCTGGGAACAAGAGAATTTTGATCAGGAGAACCTGAAAAAGAGCTTGACTTCCCCACTGCGGAGTGCCACTCGGCCAGTGCTGGATTAAAGGAGAATTTCTGTTTGTTCTGGTTACAGAGAGGCTGCCGGGGAGGAGGGGGGATCTCTTTGTTGTCCGTAAAACTGGTGCTGTAATTTCCTCTGCCGCTTCAGCTCTGAGAGGAGAAACACATGGCTAAAAATCCACAGCTTAGGTGGGAATACAAAACAGGAATGGGAAGAGAATGGAAAGCGGTTTCCAGGAGAAAGGTGCGGCCAGCACGGGAACGCAGACAGCAGCCCTGCACCTCACAGAGCCATTTCTCCATCACCTGCTGCTCTGTCACCACGGGCAGCGCTTGGGGACACGAAGGAATGCTGCAGGATCCAAGGATTGCTCCAAGGACTGGAGGAGACACCTGCCAGGAAAAGCCGGGACGCTGTGGAGAACATTCCCAATAATCCAGGAGCCAGGTGGATGTGGCAGCCCCTGGCCAGGAGAAGCGTTTCTCACCTGGGAGGAGGAGAGAGATGACAAAAACTATTTTGCATTTCCCGTTTCAATAAACATGGCTGTGCCAAGGAAGCTGGGTAGTTCTGTTCTTGGGGGGCTTTGTGTGCCATGGGATGAATTCACCCTGAGGCTGGAAGGGGCAGGGGGGGAAGGCTGGCTCTGGATTAACTTCTCTACAAACATTTGGGTAATTAAGTGCTGGTAACAATGACATCTTTGCTTCACTGCCTACAAACCACTACAAATTAATAAAGAAGAGCTATACCAATAAATGAATTGCTTCTTTTGTTGGAAATGTATAAGTAAGTAAAAAAGTTTGGTATCAGCCTGGGTGTGGAGGAACTTTGTCAGCCTGGCATGAGCCAGGGCCAAGAAGAAAGCAAGGCCTGGCTCGATAACACTGGAAAATAGGGGTGGAGTCTTATTTCTCATGACGTTTTTGGAGGATTCTGGTAACACTTCCTCACAGAACTGTGAGGGGAAAGAGCACCCGCCATTCCCTTGGCAGCCAGGCCCTCATGGAGCCGTGAGGGGAGATGGTTCCCACCATTCCCTCAGGCAGGTGTCCCCTCATGGAGCCGTGAGGGAAGGGGCCATGGCACATCCAGAAACCTCCCCAGGGAGGGGGGCCAGGCGGTGCCGCCTGCGAGGGCCTGTGGGGCAGGGCTCAGCGGCGGCCATGCGGGCGGTGGAACGGCACTGCGACAGCAGCAGCCCGGTGCCGCGGGTGCCAGCGGGGGACGCGGCGCTGCCAGCCGTGGATTCAGCAGCGGGGCAGCAGGACGGGCGCCCAGCGCAGCCCTGCCACAAAGTGATCCCCTTAAGAAAGCGCAGGAGCGGCGGGAGCTGCCACAAAGGGAGGCGTCCCGGAACGCGCGTGCGCGGGACCGGCCCGGCCGCGCGTGCTCGTGCCGGGGCTGGGGGGGGGGGAGCGGTCTCGCGCGACGGGCGCGCGGCTATAAAAGGCGGTGGGCGTGGCCGGCGGTGCCAGTCCAGCAGTGCGCGTGCGCGGCCGTGAGGGGAGCGCTGGGCAGCGCCATATCCCGGCCCCCCCCCGCCGCCCCGGCACCGCGCGCATGCGCGCTGAGCTGCTGCGGGCACCTGCGCAATAGTGATCCCCGGGTCGCGCTCGGCGGAGACCGGCCCGGGAGGACATGCTGCCAAATAGTGATCCCTTGCTGCTGGTGGTCTCCTGAGGGGGCTGCGGGGTCCGGGGGCCGTCCCCACACACCGCACCTGCCCGGGCAGCGCTCCCCGCCTCCCTCCGGCCTCCCAGCAGCGCCGCACCGCCGGCGGGGCCGCTCCTCGGGCCGCGAGGTGAGAGCGGAGGGGAAGGAGTTATGAGGCGGAGGTGGGGGGGGAGCGCAGGGCCTGAGGGACGAGGGGGGTGCGGCGGGGAAAAGTTGGGGAAAATGCTGGAGCGGGGATTGCTGGAGCTCGGCAGGCTGGGGGAGAGGGGCTGCGGGGTCCCTGGAGCCGGCTGAGGGAGCAGGAGCGGCAGAAGGGGAAGCGGGCCGGAGCCGTGAGGAGCAGCACCGGGCGCTCAGGGGTGACAGGTTGTGGCCTGCCAGGGACCTCCAGCACATTCCCGAGGCAGGAGGGAAGTTGGGCTCGGTGGGAATCAGAGCCGGGATCGCTGCTGCTGCTCCCCAGGCGAGTGTCGGGCCTGTGGTGCTGTCTGAAGGAAATGGTGCATCATCCTGCAGTGTGGAAAGGGAAATAATTCCCTTTCCCGGCGAGCTGGGGCCATCCTGGAGCGCTGCTGGGGCTGCTGCCAAGCATCGTCCGCATTCCTGGTGTTCCAGAGGGAAAGCAGAGTGCCTGGAGTGGGAGATGGAATTGTCTGGGTCTGACAGGAGCTCCTAGAGGGGCAGGAGAATCTCAGGTGTGATGAGATCTGCTGTCAGCTCTCTCTAACTCAGCACTGCTGAATGTGTTTGTGTTGTGGTTCTAGAGCACCGTCCTGACACCAGGAAAAGAAACACTTTTCCCTCATTTCCTCTTCTTTTCACTTCACTTTTTGAGTTCTAAGTGGTGGCTTGTTGTGGAGCCCTGTGTCTGAAGAATGGCACTTATTTATGCTTTATAAAACAGAACTCTAAACCCTGAATTATTTAAGTAAAACATCTACCTGATTTCTCTTCCAGTGACATTTTCCAACCAGCTGCCCACAACCATTTGGTGTCATTTTGTCCCCTGTTTTGTTGTGACCTGGAGAAGAAGCAGATGGGTTTTATTCCCCGTTTTTGCCACAGTTGTGGGTGGGATTGAGCTCAGGACAGCCCAGCAGCAGAAGTGCTCCGAGGGTGTCATCCTGCATCAGCAGGGGACAGTGACACAGAGCTGTGCCCATCGAATGGAAACTGCTCCCACTTTTCACAGCCTCATTCGCTGCAGTTCCTCTTGTAAAACTACCCCTTTTCTCCCCAAAACCTCGGGATATAGGCACAAATACAGGTCAGGGGTGGGGTTTAAAGTGAGGGCATCGCTGCCAGCCCACACCGAAGTGCTTCAAACACCATTATTTCCTGTGCCATCCTAACTCCAGCTTGCTGCTGTTCTCCTGTGGAGGAGGCTCCGGTGTCCCTGAGAACGTTAAACCCGGATAACCGAGCAGCTCCTGTCCCACTTTCCACTGGGGCAGAGCTCTGGGTTTAACCTGGGAGCGCAGCTGAGCCTCTCCTGGGCAGGGACTGTGGGCTGAGCTTGTTCCCAGTGGGATTTCTCAGTGCCCAGCATTTCCCTCTGGGCTTTGCTGCTCATTCCCGGCCTGCTGGGAACT
>NW_015379267.1:262243-263222 GCF_001522545.3 Parus major | reverse complement strand
TCCCGGGCAGGGAGCTGGGAGTGCTCCGGTTCCCCGTGCAGCTCAGAGCCGGGGCTGTGCCGTGGGAGCTCCACGTGTGGGAATTCCACGGGAATTCTGGGGGATCCCTGCTCAGCTGGGGCTGGATTTGCTGCACGGGTGGAGGATTATGTAAGATCTCGCTGATTCCTCCAGCCTCGCTCTGCTGGGGTTTGCTGCTCGGTGCAGGGAGGAAACACAGCAAAAACCTGTCAGAAAATGGAGAAAGCCCAAAACAAACAAGCAGGAACGGCCAAAACCCTTTTCTTGAGAGAGCTGCTCCTTCATCCTCAGCCCAGGAGCTGCTGCTGGGAGGCGTCGGTGCCTGGAGTTGAGAGCCCTGAAATAAAAACGTGTGGCCAAGTCCAGAAACGCCTGACGGGGCAGGAAACTGCTGTGGGGAGAGGTGTTTGTACCCCCGAGGAGGCAGAGGAGCTGCTGCTGCTCAGAAGCTGATCTGGAAATAGATTGGATTCCTTTTTTGTTGTTGTTTTCGTGGTTTTAAATGTCCTTTCGCTGCTTGCTGTGGGAGGAAGGAGTTGAGTGATGATGGAGTGTTGAGCTCTTCTCTCTGGTGAGCAGGGACAGGACCCGAGGGCTGTGTCAGCAGGGATTTGGGCTGGATTTTAGGGATTTGAGGGGGATTTTAGGGAGAGGTTCTTCCCCCAGAGGTGGTGGGGCAGCAGAACAGCAGAACCATGGGGTCACTCCCATCTCCATGGGGTCACTCCTGGTTCAGTGGGGTCACTCCCATCTCCGTGGGGTCACTCCCATCTCCGTGGGGTCACTCCTATCTCCGTGGGGTCATTTCCATGGGGTCACTCCTGGTTCAGTGAGGTCATTCCCATCCCCATGGGATCATTCCCATCCCCGTGGGATCATTCCCATCCCCGTGGGATCATTCCCATCCCCATGGGATCACTCCCATCCCCATGGGATCATTCCCATCCCCATGGGATCA
>NW_015379267.1:260344-262002 GCF_001522545.3 Parus major | reverse complement strand
TTCCCCCTTTGCCCCATCCCATCCCTGCAGCTCTTCCCTGTCATTCCCTGCCCTTTTCCCCTTTTCCCCATCCCACCCCCGCCTTCTGCCGCCCTTCCCGAGGCTTTGAAGGATGCAGGGAGGTGAAGGAGCTTTTCCTGCCTCATCCCTTCTTTTCCTGCTCCAATTATCCCGTCCTGCTCCCTCTCCCTGCGCTGTTCCCGGGCTCTCTTTGATGCTTTGCTGGCCCCAGGTGCAGCCACTCAGCTTTTGAAACCCTCAATTAAAAATCTCCTTCCTTCCCAGCCTCCCCCGAGTTCCCTTTCCATGAACAAACCTGGCTGGAAGTGAAAATTCCCGGGAATTCCTGCTGGCTTTCTTAGGAGGGAGCTGGTCTATCCCGAGAGGCAGAAAATGACAGATTTTTTTGGGTGTAAATCCGGTCATTCCGGGCTCTGTTCCAGGGCTCTTTGCTGAGTTTCTGTGCCCACCTGTGGCAGGTGAGGTGACAAGGGGACATTTCCTGCTTCCCCCGCTGCTCTGGCTCTGCCCCTGGATCCAACATCTCCATCTGGAAGTGCTTGGGGATGGGGTGCGAATCGCTCTGCTCTCAGCTGTGATTTTAACTCTGTCCCGAGCCAGGAGTTTGTTATTTATAGCCAAGAAAACTCTCACTGTACACAGGGGGGCCATAAAATAATATTTCTGTTTTGTTTGCTGTGTTTTGATACCTCTGCCCGTGCGTGACGCGTGTCCCTGCCTCTCCTGAGCCGTGATATCTGAATTATTTCCCAAACATTTCCCTCAAAGCTCCGTGCCTGCCGTGCTTTTCCATCCAGCTCTGCTCAGAGGTGCCAGCTCTGCCGGGGAGGTGACACCTGCTGACCCCTGGAGTGTCAAAAAATCACGGAGAATCCCAGCAGGGATGCCTGGAGGAGCCATGGAATCCAAATTCCAAAGTTATTTTAAATCGGTTTTATGTCTATTTTTTTATTTTTAATCCATCCTTACGACGTTTCTTAAATAAAAGTTGCATTTTCAGAGACCAGAATGACGACGAGCAAAAAGGTGTTAGTTAAAAACTAAATCACTGCAATTATTCCAGCACAATCCAGTTTCCTGGCCTGCTCTCACACCTTATTTATTTATTCCCTGCATTTCCCCCTGCTGAATCCTTTCCATCCCTCACCATCTTGCTGCTCAGCGTGCAGACAGGTGGCCAATCCCCAAATCCCTCCCTGCTTTCCCTGGCTGCTGCTCCTGCTGGAGGAATCCGTGTTCCTGCCGTGTGTGAGGTGCTGCAGGACACAGAGCCTGGAGCAGCGGGCTCAGCCCTGCCTCTTCCCTCTATAAATCCCTGAGCTCCAGCCTGCCCTGGGCTCGGTGGAGGTGTTTCAGAGGAACCTTCTGGTCTGACACCACCTTCTGAAGGGCTTCAGAGGGGAGAGACAAATTCCTGTCCTCAGCACTGAAACCCTCCAGTTGGTTTGATCTGTCCTTGGTTCTGATGGCTTCTGTCTCTCTGTGCCCCACGAGAGCAGCTGAGCTCCCATTTCTGTTCTGGCTGTTGATTTCTGTGGTTTGTGTCTCTCTCCAGGTGAAATTCAGCCCCATTTCTGTTCTGGCTGTTGATTTCTGTGGTTTGTGTCTCTCTCCAGGTGAAGTTCAGCCCTGTTTCC
>NW_015379267.1:257806-259494 GCF_001522545.3 Parus major | reverse complement strand
GCCCCCCTGGAGCCCCCAGAGCCCCCCTGGGCTGTGCAGGGCTGGGCCTGAAGCTCGTGGTCTCTCCCCCAGATCAAGGTGGTGAAGTTCTCCTACATGTGGACCATCAACAACTTCAGCTTCTGCCGGGAGGAGATGGGGGAGGTCATCAAGAGCTCGACCTTTTCCTCCGGAGCCAACGACAAGCTCAAGTGGTGAGAGGCAGGGAGGGGCTTTGTCCTGGCTGGGGTGGGCTCTGGGGACAGGGAGGGGCTTTGTCCTGGCTGGGGTGGGCTTTGGGGACAGGGAGGGGCTTTGTCCTGGCTGGGGTGGGCTTTGGGGACAGGGAGAGGCTTTGTCCTGGCTGGGGTGGGCTTTGGGGACAGCAGGAATCCGTGGAAACCTCGTCCTCCCGCACAGGAGAGCCCCGACACCCCAGCAGTGTTTGCACACAAACCACTTTTCCCTTCCACACTGGGTGCTGGGATGAGCCCAGGTGAGGCTGGGGGGCTGCACAGCCCATTTCACCCTCCCAGCTCCAGCCCCTCGTGCTCCACGAGCTTCAAAAGTGAATTTTTCCCGCTGTGAATTCCCTGTCTGTGAGTGGCCACGGAGAACACGGGGATGAGGGAAGTGCCAGTGTCCTCTCCCTGCTCCTGCCTGGGGGCTGCTGCCTCCTCATGCTGACCTCATTTGGGGCCTTTCCCTTTCCCCTAAACCTCCCTTATCTCCCCTGAGCCCTCAGTCATTTCCAGTAGCTCAGGGTGGACTTTGCTCTGAGCCGTGTCCTGGTGCATCCGTGGGCTCTGGTTCCTGGTTCAACCCTGGAGCGTTCAGGATTTCCCTTTGCCGTGCAGGCAGCGTGGAAGCAGCCCCTGGATGAGCTGTATCCACGGGATACAGTGTGAGCTCTCTCCTTTGGGTGGCAGAGCTGTGCTTGCCTTTGTTCCTGCCACCTTTGTCCCCTCAGCCCTCCCTGGAACATCTGGAGCTGTGGGTTTGGTCCCTGTGTGTGGGAGCTGTTCATTATCTGTCTGCTTTTTGTTCTTGGTGGATGCTGTGTCGAGTTTCAGGTCATGGAAGAGCCTCTTCCTGCCTTTTCTTCACACAGGAGGAGTTTTTCCTTTTAACCCTGGTATTTTTATTTTTTTTTTGAGAACCTCCAGCCTTCCAGAGATCCCTTGTTCCTTGCCGTTGCCTCCTGTGGAATTTTATCAACCATTTCCCGGCATTGGTTGCACTTCCTCAAACCCCATTTCATTTATTTCTCTTTCCTTTAGTGAGGATCTTTATCCAGGGGGCTTCTCAGTGGTTCCAGCCCCTTTCCCTGCTCTGTTCCCAGGGATTTGTTGGGGTGTCCATCGTTCCTGGGTGTTTTCCCCAGTGTGGGGCTCTGCTCCTTTCACCCCGCTGTGCTCCCCTGGGGCTGTGCAGCTGTGGAAATCCCCGTGCCCTTCCTTTGGAGGCTTCCCTGAGCTGCCCCCATTCCCAATCCCCCTTTTGCAGGTGTTTACGTGTCAACCCCAAGGGCCTGGACGAGGAGAGCAAGGATTACCTGTCACTGTACCTGCTGCTGGTCAGCTGCCCCAAGAGCGAGGTCAGGGCCAAGTTCAAGTTCTCCATCCTCAACGCCAAGGGAGAGGAGACCAAGGCCATGGGTGAGTGGGAAACCTCTGTGGGGTGAGGGGGAAACCTCTGTGGGGTGAGTG
>NW_015379267.1:253801-257196 GCF_001522545.3 Parus major | reverse complement strand
GGCCAACGGGCTGCTGCCAGACGACAAACTGACCCTGTTCTGTGAGGTGAGCCCTGCTCCAGCCCCAGACAGCCCCCCTGGGCTGGCCCTTCCCTGTCCCCCTGCTCTGGGTGTGCCTCTCCCCCTGCTCCAGCCTCAGACAGCCCCCCTGGGCTGGCCCTTCCCTCTCCCTCTGCTCTGGGTGTGCCTCTCCCCCTGCTCCAGCCCCAGACAGCCCCCCTGGGCTGGCCCTTCCCTCTCCCTCTGCTCTGGGTGTGCCTCTCCCCCTGCCTCATCCATCCCTCTCATCCCTCTCCCCCTGCCTCATCCATCCCTCTCTGCCTGCCTCCTGCTGGGCTTTTCCCTGCAATGCTGATGGGAACTGGGCAGGTTTGGGGATCATTTCCTGCTGTTTTGGTGTTCCCATCCCTCTGGTTGTGCTCTTCGCTTTGGGGCTCGCTGGGGATGATCACAGCCCAGATCTGCTCTGGGAAGTGCCCTGCTCCATAAAGGAGAGCTTCTCTTTATTTCCAGCAAAGAGGAAAATGTGAGAAAGGGGATTTTACAGCAATCACCATCCTCTGCTCACTGTGTTTGTGTTTTCCTACAACATCATTATTATTATTTCACTTGTGCTATTCCAGGCCAAGATGCAGCCAGTTATTTCCAAACCCAGAGATTTAAGTTGAAAAACCTTAATGAGCAAATAGAAACTCTAATTTAGTGTCTTCAGAGCTTCTCCTGCCTCACTCCCATTGTCTTTTTAACTGCAAACCCCCTCCTGGAGCTGATTTTTTTTTGCCAGAAGAGAGCAGAACAAGTTGTTCTCTCCTTGCATCTCCTGCACTGTTTTTTTTTTTATTTTTTCTGGGAGTCTTTTTCTTTTGCTGTGTTTTCTTCCAGGAATAAAAGAAGTGCTTCAAAGTGCTTTGACAGCTGGGATGTTTGGGGGGTTTTTGGTTTGTTTTTGGGGTGGGTTTTTTTTCAGGTTTTGGCCATCATAATCATGCTTGTGTTTAAATGAACAAACATCTCAAGGATGTTTAAGCACAGCAGAAATTCCTGGGGATGGAGGGAGAACAGAAAATGGGAGGAGGAAGGAGAATCTGGCATGGCAGGAGGAAATCCTTGTCCACTTTGGCATCCAAGGCTGGGATCTTCTTCCTTTCCTTTTTCCTTTTCCCCTTCTCTCGCTTCCTGCTTCCCTTCTCCTTTCCCTGTGGAGCTGTCCTTGCTGTCCCACGGCCACCAGCTGGGATTTCCCTTGGGCTGGACAGCAAAAAAAACCCAGGGAATGGCCTCACCTCAGTCCCCTCCATCACTCCTGGCTGCAGCAGGGCACAATTAATCACTGAGCTTTGCTAATTGGCCTCAGCTGTAATTTACCCGTGTTGAAGCGCCAGGCTCCTCAGGAGCCCCTTGTGCAGGAGATTGCTGGGCTGTGGAGCAGGGATTGGGAATGTGGCTCCCCCAGCCCCCCTGGATGTGGGACTGGGGTTTGTTTGGCTCGGCCTGGAGCAGGTTTTGGTTTGTTTTGGTGTTGAACTCTGCTGGGAGGAGAGGCAGGAGGCACTGAGGGGTCACAGCCCGCTCCCGTGGGGTCTGCGCCGGCTCTGTGTGTCCCTCCTTTCCCCTGGTGGCCGCTGCATTATTGATTGGGGAGGTTTCACTGGAGAAACTGGGTCAGGTGTGGTGTCTGGAAAAAGCCAGCAAAGAGCCAAAACCCAGTTCCACTTGCCCCAGACACCTCGTGATGGCTGTGGGCGCGCGCGGGGCCGAGCTGTGCGGGCGGGCTCCGGGCTCGGGGACGGTGCTGGGGGGTCCCTGCGGGGTGTGAGTGTGGCTGTCCCCAGGTGAGCGTGGTGCAGGACTCGGTGAACATCTCGGGGCAGAACACCATGAACATGGTGAAGGTGCCCGAGTGCCGCCTGGCCGACGAGCTGGGCGGGCTCTGGGAGAACTCGCGCTTCACCGACTGCTGCCTCTGCGTGGCCGGCCAGGAGTTCAAGGGCCACAAAGCCATCCTGGCAGGTGGGTGGGGGAGTGGGTGGGGTGGAGGGGATGGTTTTGGGGTGGAGGGGATGGTTTTGGGATGGATGGAGTGGTTTGGGATGTGGGAAATGGTTTGGGGTATAAGGGAAGGTTTGGGATCTGGGAAATGGTTTGGGATGGAGGGGATGGTTTGGGATGGAGGGGATGGTTTGGGATGTGGGAAATGGTCTGGGGTGGAGGGGATGGTTTGGGGTATAAGGGATGGTTTGGGATGTGGAAAGTGGTTTGGGATGGTTTGGGATGGAGGGAATGTTTTGGGGTAGAAGGAATGGTTTGGGATGTGGGAAATGTTTTGGGATGGAGGGGATGGTTTGGGATGGAGGGGATGGTTTGGGATGTGGGAAATGGTTTGGGATGGAGGGAATGGTTTGGGATGTGGGAAATGGTTTGGGATAGAGGGGATGGTTTGGGATGTGGGAAATGTTTTGGGATGGAGGGGATGGTTTGGGATGTGGGAAATGGTTTGGGATGGAGGGAGCTCAGAGCTCATCCATGGCAGGGACACCTTGCACAGTCCCAGGCTGCTCTAAGCCCTGCCCAGCCCACTTTCACTTGCACAGCTGCTCTGGGAATCCCATCCCAGCCCTCTCCACCCTCCCAGGGAGCAATTCCTTCCCAATATCCCGTCCATCCCTGCCCTGTGGCACTGGGAGCCATTCCCTGCGTCCTGTCCCTCCATCCCTTGTCCCCAGTACCAAGTGCAGCTCCTGGCCATGGACCAGCCCATCCAGAATGTTCCAGAAATGCCCTTTAATCATTTTAATTTAATCCATTCATGGAATCCTGGAGAGGTTGGGTAGGAAGGGGTTGAATCCCACCCAGGGACAGCTCTCCCTGTCCCAGGCCGCTCCCAGCCCTGTCCAGCCCTGCCTGGGGCACTGCCAGGGCCAGCCAGGGTTTCTGTGGGAGCTCCATTCCCGGGGCAGAGGTGTTGGGAGGCGCTGGCAGCAGCAGCCAGCCCTTCCCGAGGATCAGCCTTGCCAAGGATCCGTGTGTCTGTCTGTCTGTCTGTGTCTGTCTGTGTGTCTGTCTGTCCGTCCCCGCAGCGCGCTCCCCGGTCTTCAGCGCCATGTTCGAGCACGAGATGGAGGAGAGCAAAAAGGTGAGAGGGAGGGGGCTCCTCGGGAATTCCCGCTGGGAATGGTCCTGCCCAGCCCATCCCCTGCAGAGAGGGGCCAGCTCTCTGCTCCTGAGGGCAGCAGGGTAACGGGGACCGGGCTCAGTGTCCCTTTGTTCCCTCGGGAAGGGAGAAGGGGAGACCGTGGGATACAGCTGGGACTTGTTCTTATCCATCCACGTATTTCCTTTTCCCCCCTCCTCTTTTCCCCCCTCCTCTTTTCCCCCCTCCTCTTTTCCCCCCTCCT
>NW_015379267.1:250636-251496 GCF_001522545.3 Parus major | reverse complement strand
TATCCCACATTTATCCAATATCCCACATTTATTTATCCAATATCCCACATTTTTCCAATATCCCAAGGTGTTTCCTGGGGGCTCCCAGCTCCTCCAGGAGGAGCAGCAGTGAGGGCAGGCACAGCTTCAATTCCTGCTTCCTTGGCTTTCCCTTTCCAGCTCATTCCTGCCCTAAAAGCAGGAATAAAAACCTCTCCAGTGCACAGAGCAGCCGATATTTACCCCGGGGACTGGAGCAGCTCCCTCAGAGCTCTGCTCTCCCTGAGGAAAAAGCTGGAATTAGCCCAAAACCAACCAAAACTCATCCCCAGGAGCTGCTGGGGCAGGGGGAGCTGAGGTGGGATCAGAGGAGGAGGAGGAAGGGGAGATGTTGCTGCTCAGAGCCCGCAGTGGCCGCTCTGGGCCAACAATGTAATTAAAAATGAGTTATTTGTAGCAAAACCAGAACTCAAGAGTGGCTGCAGGGAGGAGGCAGCTCCATCTCCAGCCCTATTTGTTCCATTTGGAGGCTCTGACAGGCGATTATCCAAACCCATGGCTGGCCCCATAAACTGCTTTATTTATTTATTGAGACAGATTAGCAAAGAAATTCGATTTGCCTCCCAGTCTGCCGGAGAAAACTCGGAGTGCTCTGCTGCTGTGATCAGCTGGGCTCCAGGGAAAATGGGGTTAAAGCCAGGGAAATCTCCAGCAGAACCTCGGATCAGGACATCAGGAAATCAGTTTATAGCCATGGAACCGATCCCACGGCCAAGATCCCACAAATGGATCCCAGCTCAGGGCATGGAACATTCCTGAAGTGTTCCTGGAGGAGCCCCCCTGCAGGTGTTCCCTGCTGGAATTCCAGGGGTAATTCCAGG
>NW_015379267.1:246406-249656 GCF_001522545.3 Parus major | reverse complement strand
AGTAACCTGTCCGTGGAGAACGCGGCTGAGATCCTGATCCTGGCTGACCTGCACAGCGCGGACCAGCTCAAAACCCAGGCCGTGGACTTCATTAATTAGTGAGTAATTGCTCCAGGGTATCCCAACCCTCCCCTTTTCCTCCCCTTTTCCCTTTCCCCTCTCACTGCTCACTCCAAACAAACCAAGGCTGGGCTGTTTCCCAGCCCCAGCATTCCAGGGGTTGCTGTCAGCTGTTCCTTGTGGGAGGTTCCCCAGTCAGGGAAGGATCTCCTCTGTTGTTTTTGGGATCCCTCCCCGTGATCCCTGCTTGGTCCAGCATTCCCCAGAGTGGGAACAGCCTGGGAGCCGCTCTGGAGCTTCCTGGCATCTCCAGAACTTGCAGGCAGGGGAGGAGCGGGGAGTTTTGATCCTGGAATCACCAGGAATTGTCCCAGGAAGGGCTGGGAGCAGCCTGGGATGGCAGGAGCTGGACGAGCTCTGAGCTCCTTCCACCCCAAAGCATTCCATGATTTGATGCTGAGGGATTGATTCCAGCCCTCAATCCAGCAGCAGATGGAAAATCCCCGCCAAGCTTTAATAAATGGAACATTTCTGTCGCCCGGTGCGGTTCTTTCCGTGCTTTTTATATCGATTTCAGCCATTCCTGTGCCGAGAGCTGGGGCTGGGATGAGCTCCGTGTTCTGCCATCCCACCTGGAATCTGCTGCAGCTTTTCCTCCTCAGCTCCCAGCCTGGAATGGGGCCAAACCCCTCAGACACCTGGGAGAGCCCAGGAGGGGAACCCGGAGCTCCTCAGGAGCCTGTAGGGTTATCCAGGTCCCTAATCCATTTGTTCCCTGTCATCCCAATCCCCAATCCTGGTCTGCTCCCATTATCCAGGTCCCTCATGCCAGTCCCTTTTCCAGTTATCCTGGTCCCATTCCCAGTTATCCTGGTCCCATTCCCAGTTATCCTGGTCCCATTCCCAGTTATCCTGGTCCCATTCCCAGTTATCCTGGTCCCTGTTCCCAGTTATCCTGGTCCCTTTTCCCAGTTATCCTGCTCCCTTTTCCCGGTTATCCTGGTCCCTTTTCCTGGTTATCCTGGTCCCTGTTCCCAGTTATCCTGGTCCCATTCCCAGTTATCCTGCTCTCCATTCCTGGTTATCCTGGTCCCTTTTCCCAGTTATCCTGCTCTCCATTCCCCAGTTATCCTGCTCCCTGTTCCCAGTTATCCTGCTCCCCATTCCCAGTTATCCTGGTCCCCATTCCCAGTTATCCTGCTCCCCTGTTCCCAGTTATCCTGGTCCCCATTCCCAGTTATCCTGGTCCCATTCCCAGTTATCCTGGTCCCCATTCCCAGTTATCCTGCTCCCCTGTTCCCAGTTATCCTGCTCCCCTGTTCCCAGTTATCCTAGTCCCATTCCCAGTTATCCTGGTCCCCATTCCCGGTTATCCCGCTCCCCGCTCCCCGTTGCCGCTCTCCCGTTCCCGGTTGCCGTTATCCCGCTCCCTGAGCCGTGTGTGTCCGTGTTTCAGCCACGCCTCGGACGTGATGGAGACGTCGGGCTGGAAGTCCATGGTGGTGTCCCACCCTCACCTGGTGGCCGAGGCCTATCGCTCGCTGGCCTCTGCGCAGTGCCCGTTCCTGGGCCCGCCCCGCAAGCGGCTGAAGCAATCCTAAACCCCGCATCCCTCATCCCGAGCTTTTCTGGAAGCGGCCGCAGCTGCCGCCGCCGCCGCCCAGCCCTTGAGCAGCGGGGAGCCGGCGAGACCCGCGGAGCTTGGACTGTGCTGCTGGGGGGAAGAGGCCGCTCCGCCTGACAGCCGGACTTTGTCCAACGGCACCGAGAAACTTTGGGAAAAGGGGGGAGGGTGGGGCTCTGGGGCTGTTCCTGCGATTCCCTGTGTCTGTGTTTTCCCTTGCACCCCGCCTGCCGCCCCCCGGGCCGGTGCTCCCGGGGCTCCCGGTGCTCCCGGGGCTGCCGGGGCCCGGGCAGAGCTCGGCCGCTGCGGGAGGAGCGCGGGCAGAGGTGAGGAAATCCCCGAGGGGAGCTCCAGGAGTATTTACGGCAAACGCTGCGCGGCCGAGCCGGGCGCGCCGTGCCCTCGGCCAGGAGATGAATTTGCTGTTTTTAGCACTTGTGAGTGTCCACCACAAACAGAAGCGACGCTTCCAAAAGCCCCTTTTCCTGTCCAACGCCAGCTCGGAGCGGCCGGGGCGGGGAAGCCGTGCTGGGACAGCACCGCCGAGCCCTGCAGCCCACGGCAGCACCGACGCTTTCTGTTCTAAACCTTGTGGGAAACGTTCTGGGCGTTCTTCCCTCCTTTATTTCCCCTCTCCTCCCGGTTTTTTTACGGAAGAGAAGCCCCCCGAGCCCCCCAGGATGATTTTCAGTGTTGCTGACGGTTGCGTGCGACGTCCCCGAGTTGCTCCGTGGTTCTTACACTGTTTGTACCTGCTCTGGCTGTCCGGGGCCAGCCCTGTCCCTTTCTATTTAGTCACTTCTTACAGCAGAGATGTTTCAATAGTTGGGAACTCTTTTTGTTTTTTCTTTTGGAAAATATAAATAATTCCTATTTTGTACCCTGTGGTATCTCTGGCCTTTTCTTTCCGTTGTTATTTGATTTAAGTTGGGGTTTGTTCCCGGGTTCTCCCGGCTCTGACGGGGGCCTGATGTTCCTGGGATTTTCTGGGAATGTTTGGGAAAATTTCAATGCAAATCTGTTGTTTCTCCTCGCAGGTGAGGCCAAAATTGCGGAGTTTTTAATGGGATTCCAGCCCTGGCTCCTTCACCTGCGGCTGGAGGTGAGGAGGGGAGCAGGACATTCCTGCTGGGATCCGGGAATGGTGGGAACAGGACATTCCTGCTGGGATCTGGGATCTGGGATCTGGGAATGGCAGGAACAGGACATTCCTGCTGGGATCTGGGATCCTGGAACAGCAGGAGCAGGACATTCCTGCTGGGATCTGGGATCTGGGAATGGTGGGAGCAGGACATTCCTGCTGGGATCTGGGATCTGGGATCCAGGAACAGTGGGAACAGGACATTCCTGCTGGGATCTGGGAATGGTGGGAGCAGGACATTCCTGCTGGGATCCTGGAACAGTGGGAACAGGACATTCCTGCTGGGATCTGGGATCCAGGAACAGTGGGAACAGGACATTCCTGCTGGGATCTGGGATCCAGGAACAGTGGGAACAGGACATTCCTGCTGGGATCTGGGATCTGGGAATGGTGGGAACAGGACATTCCTGCTGGGATCTGGGATC
>NW_015379267.1:244353-245296 GCF_001522545.3 Parus major | reverse complement strand
ATATAAATATAAATTCAATTTAAATTTCATTTCATTTCAAGCCCAGGGGGGATGCACAAAAAGGGGGAGAGACTTCCCTGGATGGGGGCAGGAAAACAACAGGAAAAAGAAACTGGGGGGAAAAAACCCCAAATAAAAAATGAAAAATAAAAAATGAAAATTAAAAAGTAAAAAATAAATAATGAATAAATAAATTAATAATATAAATAAAAATAAATAAAAATAAATAAAAAATTAAAAATAAATTAAAAATAAATATAAAAGTACAAAATAAAAGAGCTTATTATTATTATTATTATTTTATTTTATTTATTATTATTATTAATTTTTATTTTATTTTATTATTTATTATTATTATTACTATTATTATTATCATCATTATCATTATTATCATTATTATTATCATTATCATGATCATCATTATTATCATTATTGTCATCATTATTTTTAATAATAATATGAACAAGACTGGTAATATTAATATTGATAATATTAATCCTTAATATCAATATTTATTATATTATTATATATTTATATTATATATAATATATTTAATATATTATTTTAATATTAATAATTATATAATGCTTAATTATATTTATAATTAATCCAATTAATAATAATGTATAGCTATAATATTGATATAATATCATTATTATTGCTGTTTACATCTCATCTTTTTATTCTGTTTATGGGTTTATTCTTCTCATTAATTTTTCTGATTAATTATTATTATTATCCCTGGATCCTGAATCCCGCAGGAGCAGCAGGAGGAGGCGGGGACTGGGCAAACTGGGACAGCCCCAGCTCCCTCTGGAATTCCCTCTGGAATTTTCCTTGGGAAATTCTCATTTCTGAAGGGAAAAACCCTGGCCCCGATTCCCTGAGCTCCCCCCTCGCTGGGGGATTTGGGGATTCACTTTCCCAAAGGATTCCTTTGGAA
>NW_015379267.1:242302-243416 GCF_001522545.3 Parus major | reverse complement strand
GGATCCAGGGATGGATCCAGGCAGGGATCAGGGGATGGATCCAGGAAGGGATCGGGACAGGGATCCGGGAGTGGATCCAGGGATGGATCCAGGCAGGGATCAGGGGATGGATCCAGGAAGGGATTGGGACAGGGATCCGGGAATGGATCCAGGGATGGATCAGGGGATGGATCCGGGCAGGGATCAGGGCAGGGATCAGGACAGGGATCAGGGCAGGGATCAGGACAGGGATCAGGACAGGGATCAGGGCAGGGATTGGGACAGGGATCGGGACAGGGATCCAGGGATGGATCCAGAGATGGATCCAGGCAGGGATCAGGGGATGGATCCAGGAAGGGATAAGGACGGGGATCAGGACAGGGATCGCAGCAGGGATAAGGAAAGGGATCGCAGCAGGGATCGGGACAGGGATCAGGACGGGGATCAGGGCTGGGATCAGGACAGGGATCAGGACAGGGGTAAGGACAGGGGTAAGGACAGGGATCAGGACAGGGATCAGGACAGGGATCAGGGCAGGGATCAGGACAGGGATCAGGACAGGGATAAGGACAGGGGTAAGGACAGGGATCAGGACAGGGATCGCAGCAGGGATAAGGACAGGGATCAGGACAGGGATCGCAGCAGGGATAAGGAAAGGGATCGCAGCAGGCCGTGAATCCCCGCCCGGGGAGCCGCGTGGATCCCTGGCCGTGCCCTCCGGGATTGCTGCACCCCGAGCCCCGGGAGACAGGAGAGCCCCCGCCCGAACCGGCTCCTCTCCATCCCGGGAGCCTTTGGGATGGAAAAACTCATCCTCGGCTCCCGCAGAAGCGGGATCTGGGGCACCGAGGGGTGCCCGGGCACCGGCGGCACCAGCGGGGCTTTTCCCCCTTCCCCGAGCTCTTCCCGGTCTCCGGGTGTCGCGACCGGAGCCCTCTGTCCCTGGAATCACCGATCCAGGCAAATCCATTATTGCACTGAGGAACTCGAGTCCCGGCCGCGCCTTTCTGCCCCATTCCCACATCCCAAATCCAGCCCTTGCTCCTCATCCCGGTCCGGAGAGGGAGCCTGGAGCTGCCCCTCTTCCCAGCCGGGAAATCGGGAAACGCCTGCGCCTTCCAGGGAGCATCCCCCG
>NW_015379267.1:239886-241509 GCF_001522545.3 Parus major | reverse complement strand
GGTTCCTGGAGCAGGAATTCTCCTCCTGGTCTCCTTAGAAACCGCTCCTCATCCCTCCGGAGCCTCCTCCCTCTCCCGGGGCTTCTCCCGCCGCCGATTCCCGGAAATTCCTCCAAATTCCTCCAGATTTCTCCAACTTTTCTGCTTGGATTTATTATTTTTTTGTGTCGCCTCAATGTGATTTTAACGATTTTTGTGTCTCCATCCTCCGGCAAACCTGAATCCTTCGGGAATGTTTTTAATTCCTCCCCTCCCTCCTCCCCTCCCTTCCCCGCTCGCTCCCGATTTTTCCTGGAAAAGCGAAATTTCCCACAGCTTTTCCAAACTTTCGGGGCTCCGCGAGGAAAAGTCTCCTGGTGGATTTTTTGGAGTCTCCTGGTGGATTTTGGAGGCTCCTGATGGATTTTGGAGGCTCCTGGTGGATTTTTTGGAGTCTCCTGATGGATTTTGGAGGCTCCTGGTGGATTTTGGAGTCTCCTGGTGGATTTTTTGGAGTCTCCTGATGGATTTTTTGGAGGCTCCTGATGGATTTTGGAGTCTCCTGATGGATTTTGGAGGCTCCTGGTGGATTTTTTGGAGTCTCCTGGTGGATTTTGGAAGCAGCTCCTGGCTGGGTGCGGGAGCTCATCCGGCAGAGCTCCGGAGAAGGGATTTATTCCGGGAATAAATAAATTTCGGGAAGCACAATCCCAGCTCCGGGGGCAGCACCTGTCCCGTCAGGAGGGGAAGGAATTTTTGGAGCTGGCCCGGTGTCTGGATTGGCGGAGTTTGGGGGAAAAGGGAAGGGAAACGGCTTTTTTTGGTCTTTTCTGGAGGAGGGAATGTGCCAAGGGAAGTGGGAGACGGAAGTTTGGATGTCTGGGAAGGGGAGGAGGTTGGGAATGCCCCAAAAATAGGAGCCTGAAATTTGGATATCCGGGAAGGGGAGGAGATTGGGAATACTCGGCAGCTGGGAATGCCCAAATAGGTGAGAGATGGAGTTTGGATGTCTGGGGAGGACGAGGAAATTGGGAATAGCACAAAAATGGGAAACTGAGGTTTGGATTCCTGGGGAAGGGGAGGGAGGCTGGGAATGGAGCTCGGGGCCATCCCCCATTCCCAGGATTTTCCTGGCCCTGCGGCAGTTCCAGGAAAACCTCGGTGCCTCCGGGAACGCTTCATTCCCTCCCCAGGGAGCTCCCTGCGCCTCCCCTGGGAATGAAATCCCCGGGTCTGAGCTCCCGTTCCCGGCCCTCAGCCCGGGAACGGCGGCACCGGGAGCGGGGCAGGGATCCGGGGATGGATCCGGGGATGGATCCGGGGATGGATCCGGGGATGGATCCGGGGATGGATCCGAGCAGGGATCAGGGCAGGGATCGGGGGATGGATCCGGGGATGAATCCAGGGGTGGATCCAGGCAGGGATCCGGGGATGGATCCGAGCAGGGATCAGGGCAGGGATCCGGGGATGGATCCGGGGATGGATCCGAGCAGGGATCCGGGGATGGATCCGGGGATGGATCGGGGGATGGATCCGAGCAGGGATCAGGGCAGGGATCAGGACAGGGATCGGGGGATGAATCCAGGGGTGGATCCAGGCAGGGATCCGGGGATGGATCCGAGCAGGGATCAGGACAGGGATCGG
>NW_015379267.1:231688-235096 GCF_001522545.3 Parus major | reverse complement strand
CTCCATCCCCGCTCCATCCCCTGTTCCATTCCCCTCTCCAGCCCCGCTCAGCGGGCTCTGCATCGCTCCCGATCGCTCCCTCGGGAGGAGCAGCCCAGGCTGGGGGAGAACTGGGATAGGGGGACAGTGGGGGACCCGCGGGGATCCCCGGCTCTGTCCTTGTCACCGGCATCGCCCCCTGGCCCGGGACCGGCTCTGCCCCATCCCCTCCCTCCAGGAAAAGACAAAAGCCTTTGGGTCATCGCGGTTTCCAGTTTATCCACAAAGGAATGTCAGGGATCCCTTAGAAAGGAGCCGGAGGCCGCTGCTCTGGGATTTGCGAGGGTTTTTATCCCATGGAGGGCAGCATTTTCCCTTTCCCACCTTTCAGGAGAAGCTGGAATAGCAGGGATTAACTGGGGTCAAACCGGGATTTCCCCACCCTGAGGAGAAAATCTCCTTTACATCGCTTTGCGCTCCTCTCCTCGTCCTTCCCTCATCCCCCTTTCCCTGAGCTGCTTTGGGAAGCTGAAACCGGAGCGAATTCCCGGGAGAAGATCCCGGTGCGATGCAGGAGGCGCTGCCCAGAGCCCCGGGAGCCCTCAGGCCGGCTGGGGATGGCGAGGGACAGCGAGGATAAAAACATTTCCATGTCGCTTCCCGGTTTTCCTGGGGCCGGGAGGGAGAGCGGAATAAACCGGGATTGATCAGGAGCTGCTCCGGCTCCCTCTGGAGCTCTGGGAACAGCCCCGGGCAGGACGATCCCGCATTCCAATCCCTGGGCACATCCAGGGATCGCCTTCCCTCCCCTCCCGTGCGGCGCTGGAGCCTCGGGAACGGCCAGAAATCCATCCAGGAGCTCAGGGATCCCTTTGGAACGGCCGGGAATGCGATCCCGGGGCTGGAGAAGCGGCTGGGAGTGGGATGGATAAAGGAAATTTTCCTGCTGTTTCCTCCTGGCTCGGGATGCGGGGTTGGGATCAGTCGGTGCCGAGGGTTTGGCCCTGGCTTCGCTCAGCCACAGATTTCGGGATTTTTGGGAAACCTCTTCCCCCAGATCCGGGAATTCGGCTCCCCGGGAGGGACGATCCCGCCCGCTTTTCATGGAATCCCGGAGCTCTTTGGGAGAGAAGGCACCTTAAAGCTGATGCCATTCCCAGGGACAATTCCCACTCTCCCAGGTTGGTTTTGGGGGTCGCAGAGCCCCCCGGGAAGCGGCCCGGGCTCCGGGGCAGCACCTGCGGGGATTTTGGGCTTCGTTGATGCGGAAGCCGAAGCTCGGGGAGCCCTGGCGGTGCTGCCAGGCCCTTTCCCAGAGCTTTTTCCCGGTTTTCTGCTGCCAGGCCCTTTCCCAGAGCTTTTTCCCGGTTTTCTGTTGCCCTCTAGCGGGACCCGGCGCTGGGAAGAGGAGCCGGGAGCGGGGGGGGCTCAGCCCTGCCGGGAATCCCGGGATGAGAACCGGGAAAGGAGGAAAAGGGGGAGCGGGGGGTCCGCAGAGCCCCAGAGCCGCTCCCCATTCCCGGCTCTGGTTCCGGGGAGCGCTTTCCTCACCAGGAGCTCCAGAATTGGGGATGGGAGGAGATGGGAGAGACGGAACCGGCCGGAACGGGGAACTCCTGGGGGATGGAGAGGTTTGGGAATTCCTGNGGACCGGCGGCCCCGGGAGCTGCGGGGTGGCGGCGCGGGGCTCATCCCGAGGGGAAGGAGGCCGGGCGGGCTCGGCTGTTGAGGTCGGGGCAGACGCGCTGCACCAGGCGGTAATCGCTGCTGTAGAAGGTGATGTACACACACACGGCCCCGAAGGGCTGCGAGCACAGCCAGGCCGCCCGGCTCTGCGTGTGCTCCTGCGAACACGTCTTGGCCGGGTCGAAGGTGCACAGCGAAGTTTTCCTGGCCCGGGCCACCCGCTCCGACTCCACGCGGCAGTTGAACACCTTGGACTCCTTGGCCTCGATGAAGATTTGCTGCTCCAGGTCGAACTGCACGGCCTTGGTGGGGGGCACGAGGCTGACGGAGATGTTGCCGTGGCCCGTGGAGTTGTGCTGGAAGAAGACGTTGACGCTGCCGTTGCCGTGATCCACGACCTTGCCCGTGATCAGCAGGTTCAGCTTCACCGTCTTGATGTTGGAGTAGAACTCGCCCCAGCCGAAAAGCTTCCTCGGGTCCCGGCCCGGCCGCTTCTCCAGGAGCCCGCGGAGCCCCCGGGAGCCGCGGGCCAGCCCCGGGAGGCTCCGGTTGTGCGGCGGGGCCGGGCTGGGGCTCGGGAGGGGCTTTGGGGGGAGCAGCTCCGGTCCCGGGGCTCTGCCGCGGCCCCGGGGCTCGCCTGGATCCGCGCCCGTCCCGGATTCCTCTGGAGCGCACAGCACCTGGACACGGGCACGGAGGAGCTGAGGGCTGGGGGTGTCCCCGACCCCTGCCCGGCCCCTTCCCCAGCCTCGCCTCCCCCGTCTCCCCTCCGGTTTTCCCGGCTCTCCGCCCCCCGGGACGCTCCGGGAATGGGTGCGAGGGATGCGATTCCTCCGGGATGGCTCCAGTTCGCTCCCGGCCGCCTCGGGGCCCGGGGAAGGGACGGTGCCCACCCTGCGCCCCCACCCCTGTCCCCGGCACGGCCCCGCCAGGGCCTGGGGACACCCGGGGCGGGGACAGGACAAGGGACAGCAGAGCGGAGCTGTCACCCGGGGAGCTGCCCCGAGCCGTGCCCGGGCTCCTCTGCCAACTCCGCTGCCGGAACCCCCAAATCGGCACATCCAGGGCTGCTGGGGGGGCCGGGGGCACCCGGGGGGGGACCGGGGCACCCAGAAAAGCCCCGGGGTGCCCAGGGCTGACCCGGCCGAGGAGGCGGCGGGAGGCAGAGGAAGCACCGGGAAGCGGAGCCCGGAGCCGGCCCGGCCCCGGCTCTTCCCCAGCCCTCCCCGGGCTGCCGCGCGGGGCTGGGGGCGTGAGGATTTTTGGGGTGATCCGGAGCCTTCTCCTCGCCAGCCCTGCCCGCTCCCCGAGGCGAAATAACAGAAGTTTTGGGACGCGGATTTTCCCCGGGGGTGGGCAGGGATGCGGGGTGGGTTTGGGGAGCGCTGCCGGCTGCCCGCACGCCCCATCCCCGCGGCTGCGCGACCCCCGCAGCCCCCCCTGCCCTCCCGGCGCTCACCAGCAGCGCGATGCTGCCCTGGAGGAGGAGGAGGAGGACGCAGCTCCGAGGAAGAGGCATTTTCCAGCCGGCGCCGCCGCCTTCTCCGTGGCTCCGGTTTGGGGAGGGTTTCGCTGGGATTTTCCTCCTTTTGCCGTCTTTCCCTCCCTTCTCCTCCGGCGTCAGCGAGGGGAAGGGGGGGTCCCCCTGCCAAGCGGTTCCCTACGGCCCCCCCCGGCCCATGGTGGCCCCGGCAGCTCCCGCCCCGCGGGGCCGCTCCGGGCGAGGCGCGGCGGCTTCACCTG
>NW_015379267.1:227803-229540 GCF_001522545.3 Parus major | reverse complement strand
GCAGGAGAGGTTTGGGAATTCCTGGGGGCAGGAGAGGTTTGGGAATTCCTGGGGGATGGAGAAGTTTGGGAATTCCTGCAGGAGAGGTTTGGGAATTCCTGCAGGAGAGGTTTGGGAGCTCAGTTATTCCTGGCAGGACGCTCCGGGAATCTCCCCCATCCCTGGAAGTGTCCGGGAGCAGCGGGAGTTGTCCCTGGAATTCCTGGCAGGAATGGGATGGGATTTAAGGCCCTTCCACCCCAAACCACCCTGGAATTCCGCGATTTTCCTCTGGGAACAGACCCTGGGCCAGCTCAGCCTGGCGGGGGACGCATCCCAGGCGCATTCCAGGGGATCCCGGTGGATTTTTTGGGATGGCTCGTGCCCTGCAGGAGCAGGGGGCGCATCCCGATGTTCCCAGAGCTCCGCGGGGCTCCGAGCGCCCAAATCCCCAAATCCCCCCAGGCCTGGAGGAGCTGCCGGGATTTCAATCACAAATACTTAAAGGAATCTCGGCAGGAATGGGAATCTCATCCCTCAATCCCTGCCAGCTGCAGGGGGGAGGTCATTAATTAATCCTGGGGCTCATTAAGAGCGATGGGAGCTCCCAGCCGAGCAGGATCCCGGATTTTTGTGTGGATAACGCAGATTCCTCCAAAAATCCGCTTCGGTTTCGCCTCTGGAGCAGCCCGGGCTGCTTTCCTGGATCCCAAAACATCCAACAACGCGGGAATTATCCCCAAATAAAGGGGGAGGAGGAGCCCAGCGAGCCCTTCCTGCCGAGGGAGCGAATCCGAGCCCCTTCCCAGCCTTTCCCGGGATAAATCCCCTCCTGCGGGGAAATCCTGTTTATCCCGGGAAAGATCGGGAGCATCCCCGGTTCCTCTCCTTTGGTTTTCTGGGGGAGGGAAGGACTTGGCTTGGGGAGATCCCAGCGGGATCCGGGCTGGGAATGCTGCGGCTGAGGAGCCCCGCGGCTCCGGTTTCCCTTCCCACCCTGTTTTAGGGAATAGAATTCCCTGAAAACAACCAGGGAGGCGCGCGGAGCCTGCTCGGGGGGCGAGGAGCAATCCCAGGGAAGGCAGAGCCGTGCCAGGAGTGTTTGTGCAGGGCTGAGCCTTGGACCCTGAGCCTTTCTCTCAGTTCGGAGCAGAAAATGTTGGTTTTTTTCCCAAACAAAGCTTGAATTTTCCCAGAACGCCTCCCCTGGCGCCGGGGCCCGCGGCTGATCCAAGCCCGGAGCCTCCAACCCAAAACCCTCGGGGGGAGAAATTCCCATTTTCCTGCCTGTCCGGGACCCCTGGAGGAGGGGACGGTTCCCTGGAGATCCGGAGCCCATCCCGGCCCATTCCCGCCGGGATCAGGGGAGAAATCCCGGGATGAAAAGGGCCCAGGGCCGGGGACTCTTCCCGGTCTCATCCCGGGTTCCCAACCCCTCCCGGCCCTGGGAGCTCGGGGGCGCCGGGTGGGATTCAAAGAATCCGGGAAACCCTCGGGAATTCTCGGCCCGTGGGGAGGAGAAGGATCCGGGATGGACAAACCCCGGCACAGCGACCCCGCAATCCCAAAACTCCGGATTTTATCGGGGGCCGGAGGGCAGGAATTCCTCGGGGTCCCGGCTGCCGCTTCCAGCAGAAATCTGGGAATGCTCCAAGGCGGGGGCGGCCGGCGCTGGCCGAGCTCAGCCGGGCCCGGAGCCGCTTCCGAGCCGGGGATTGAATTCCCGGGAAAAAAACCACCTGGGCCGGGGATCTGGGG
>NW_015379267.1:223456-224522 GCF_001522545.3 Parus major | reverse complement strand
CCCAAAGCATCCCAAAACCATCCAGAGACACCCCAGAAAACATCCCAAAAACATCCCAAAAACAGCCCAAAACCGTGCCAGAAATATCCCAAAAAACATCCTAAAAACATCCTAAAAACATCCTAAAACCATCCCAGAACCATCCCAAAACCAGCCCAAAACCGTGCCAGAACATTCCAGAACACCCAGAACCATCCCAGGAACATCCCAGCCCCCATTCCCGGAGCTGGGCTCCCCTCCAGGGCTCTGGGATAAACACTCGGCTCCCGCGGGATCCTCCCGGTTTATTTTTGTGGGATTTTGTTGCGGATTCTGCTCTGGACGCTGATCCCGTTCCGAGTTCAATCCCGGGCTGGAATCCCAAAAATATCCCAGATTATTCCCCAGTCGCCCCTGGCTCCTGCCTGATTGCCAAAGCCTGATTTTGGATCCTTCCTGATCCCGATCCCGATTCTGATCTCGATCCCAATCCCGATCCCGATCCTGATCCCGATCCTGATCCCGATCCCAATCCCGATCCCGATCCTGATCCCGATCCTGATCTCGATCCTGATCCCGATCCCGATCCTGATCCCAATCCCAATCCCGATCCCAATCCAGATCCCAATCCATATCCTGATCCCGATCCTGATCCTGATCCCCATCCCAATCCCAATCCCCATCCTGATCCTGATCCCGATCCTGATCCCGATCCCGATCCCAATCCCAATCCCAATCCCGATCCCAATCCCAATCCCCATCCTGATCCCCATCCCGATCCTGATCCTGATCCCCATCCTGATCCCGATCCCGATCCAGATCCCGATCCCGATCCCGATCCTGATCCCGATCCCGATCCCAATCCATATCCTGATCCCAATCCTGATCCCGATCCCCATCCCAATCCCGATCCAGATCCCGATCCTCATCCCGATCCCCATCCCAATCCCGACCTCCCAGAGGCTCCGGAGCTCCCATCCTGTCCCAGATCCCAAAGGGAATCCGGGCACCTCTGGGTGTTATCCCTGGATGGACCCAAATCCCCCTTGGAGGGACCCAAATCCCCCTGGATGGACCCAAATCCCCC
>NW_015379267.1:217934-218586 GCF_001522545.3 Parus major | reverse complement strand
TTTCCAAGCTCCAGGGGAAGCTCCCGGCTCCCCCCGGGGGTTGAGCGAAAAGCGCTTCCGCGGAGTTGAATTTGGAATCTTTCCCATTTTCCCCCCGGTGATTGCTGCGTTTTCCCAGGGCCTGGGGAGGGGTTTGGGATTTTTCCCGCTGGATCCAGCAGGGATCTGTTCCCGTCTCCCCGCTGGCAGCAGATGTGGGGTCGAGCAGCTCTGGCCCTCCCCAGGCTCCCATAAAAAAAGGGAAGGAGGTTTTCCAGGGATTTTCCCCGGCCCATGTGAACATCAGGCTCCTTTCCAGGCTTTATTCCTCATTTCCCCCTTTTTTTCCCTCCCCTCCCGCTCCCCAGAATTCCAGCTGCTCTCCCTGATCCCACACACGAAGCCGAGCCCGTTCCCGCTGCGGGAATTCAGGGCGGGATTTGGGATCAGAGGATGCTCCAGGATCCCTTCCCAGCTCCTCTCCCTGCTCCTTCCAGCCCCGCTCCTGACGTGAGCCAGGATGGACAATCCAGGAATTCCTGCATTGTCTGCGGGGCCGGGAGAGGGGAGGGGATGTGGGGATGGGAATGTGGGGATGGGAATGTGGGGATGGGAATGTGGGGATGTGGGGATGGGAATGTGGGGATGGGGATGTGGGGATGGGAATGTGGGG
>NW_015379267.1:212488-214874 GCF_001522545.3 Parus major | reverse complement strand
TTTTGGAATTCTCATCCCAGATTTTGGGGTTCCTGTCCCAGGTTTTGGGTTTCCCATCCAGGAACTGCTGGAGCTGTCAGAGTCCGCTCCGGGATCGTGGAATGGTTTGGGGTGAAATTCCCACTCCCACCTGGAGTTTTCCGGGATAATTCCCATGAAATCCCAGGGATCAGGAATTCGGGATTCCTTAAGAGCTGCTCCAGCCCCTGCTGAGGGCAGCAGAATTCCCAGGCGCCGCTCGGGGCATCCATCGATCCCGGAGAATTTATTCCCGAGGCATTTCCAGGAAATCAATCAATCCCGAGCCAAGCCAGCGGCCCGGGAGCAGGGAAAGGTGGAATTCCCTCCTCCTTCCCAGGAAAGCTCCATTCCCGATGCCATTCCCGGGAAGCCGAGCCGGGAATGGGGCCAGGATGGATCCCCAGGGAATGGGGAAAGGGGGGATCCCAAAGCGCGAGGATCCCGTGGGATCCCCAGCTCCCCTCCCCGTTCCCAATTTCCCTCTCCTCGGGAAATCCGGGAGCTGCTCCGGCTCCCGCCTTTCCCCCTCTCCCGGGATTTTTTGGAGCACAGGATTCCGGGTTTCCTTTCCGGGCCGGCTCCTCTCGGGAATTCCCGGGCCCTTCCCGGGGAGCTCCAATTCCTTCCTCCCTTCCTTTCCCTGGGAATCCGAGACTCCGCAGCTGGCAGAAACCAGGGAAGCGTCAGCTGCTGGAAACCGCCATTCTGGGAATATTCCCGCAAAACCTCCTCCCGGGGAGGGAAACCGGGATAAGGTTTCCGCTTGTGGCGGTGCCGGGCTTTGTTTGGGAAGAGGTGATGATTTCCCGGGATGATCCCGGCCCGCGGGGGATTTATGGAGCACTAAAACCCAGCAGTTTCCCCCTCATCCCCAGCTGGGATCGTTTTCCTGCCGAAAAGCTCCGGGATTTTTCCTTCCTTCCGGCACAAATCCCGGCCGGGCAGGGAAATCCCTCCCAGCTCCTTCCAGCCTCGGAATTCCCACAAAATCCCGTGCTGAGCCCTGAATCCCACACAAATCCAGCCGGGGTGCCAGAATCCATCTGCAGATCCCATTCCAGGATCCCAATCCCGGGATATCCCTGGGATATCCATCCAAAGGATAACGGATCCCTGCGTCCCTCCCGGAATTCCCAAATCCCTCCCTCCATCCCTGCCAGGTGCATCCAGAGCTTTCAGCGAGCGTGGGAAGTGTGAGGGAAAAGCTGGGAATGAAGGGAATTTTTCCTGGGAAAATCCACCTTTTTTTTCTGGGTGGCTCCGGGAAGCGCTCGGTCCATCCGGGAGGGGCTCGAGGGAATTCGCCTGGATTTGATCATCCCTGGGATTCTCTGGGGGTTCCCATGGCCGGTAATGGGCTTTGGAAATCCTGGAATTCCAGGAGAATTCCCGATTCACCCCGAAGGGAGGATTGGGGCAGCGGAGCAGGACAAGGGGGATGGATTTAAACGGGGTCGGAGATGGAAACAGGGATGGAATTCCCGGGGAATCTGTGCCCGCCCCGTCCCTGGCAGCGTGAGCGGGATCCCCGATTATCCCGGGATTCTGGAAAGCTCTGGAAGCACCGGGAGAAGGGAAGCGGCTGGAGCCGCAGGAAGGGGTTGAGCTGCAGCGGGAAAAGGCGCCGGGAGAATTCCCGGGATTCGGGAGCGGGGCCGGATTTATCCCGACCCCGAGATCCAAGATCAGAGGGACGGGAAGGGCCGGGAAAGGTCGGGAAGAGCCGGGAAGGGACAGGGAAAGGTCGGGAAGAACCGGGAAGGGACAGGGAAAGGGCCGGGAAGGGTCGGGAAGGGACAGGGAAGGAAGGGAAAGAAGGGGAGGAAGGGGAGGGAGGGAGGATTAAAGGCTCAACCCCGGCTCCAGAGCAGGAAATTGGAATCGAATCCCTGCCCGCGGCCCGGGGGGGCATTCCCGGCTTCCCGAGGGTCCTGGAAGGGGAAAAAGGGGGGTCCTGGTCCCGCCTGGCCGGGATGAGCTGCCCTCGGGATATTTTGGAAAATCCCGGGCTCCAGCTCGGCCTGGGGGGATGAAGCAGCGCCCGCTGGGCTCCGACTGCTTCCCATTAATTGGGAATGCGGCTCCATCTGGGAGCCAGATTCACCCGGGGGGATCGGGGGGGGCTGATCCCGCCTGGGGATCCCGCCAGGATCGGGAACATTCCCAAACCCCGCTCCCAAACCCGGCCCGGGAGAAAGCTGCGGGAAAACTGGGAAGGTTTTCCTGGGAAAACTCAGTTCCTGGGAGGGACAGGGGGGAAATATCGGGGAGATTTGGGATTGTCCAGCCGGGCCGGGAGCCGCTGCTCCGCTCCCAGACCCCGCCGCTTCCCGGGAACTTTCCCTTCCCGGTTTTCCCTTCCCGG
>NW_015379267.1:209584-211198 GCF_001522545.3 Parus major | reverse complement strand
GGAATGTGGGAATGGGAATGTGGGGATGGGGATGTGGGGATGGGAATGGGAATGTGGGAATGGGAATGGGAATGTGGGAATGGGAATGTGGGGATGGGAATGTGGGGATGGGAATGGGAATGTGGGGATGGGATCCCATCGGGAAGGCTCTGGGGGCTTTTTCCCATCCTGGATTCCTGTTTTTTTTTTGGGAGAGCGGGAAGAAGCGGGCGGGACAGCGACGACGATGCTTTATTGGCATCCCAAGGATACACACGGACAAATTCCACCCCCCCAGGGCCTCATGCTGCCCCCAACCCCCCAAATCCTTCTACTTCCTAAGAATCCGGCCCTGGAATTACAGAGAGGGGAGTGGAGGAACACCCAGGCTTTGTACAACGAGCTCTCGGCTTTCCCCCTGGGTTTGGGGTTTTTTTGGCGGTTTTTGGGATTTTATTCCCATTTTTTCCCACATCCAGGGGGGATTTGGGGCTCCTCTTTGAGTCTGTCCCAATTCCCTCAGCCCTAAAAATCTGATTTTTGGGATTCTGGGTGCTGAAATCCCTTTCCCGTGGTGATGAGAACCTGAGAGCGAGGCAGCGTTGTCCTGAGGAAAAGAATTCCCAGCGGGAGGAAAAGAATTCCCAGCGGGAGGAAAAGAATTCCCAGTGGGAGAGGCTCAGCCGGGCTGGCTCATCCAGGAAATTCCTCATTCCAGGCACCCTCAACTTGTCCTGGAGTCGCTTTTCCAAAAAAAACCTGGATCAATGGGAACCTGAAGATGGCCAGTGATGGAATCCATCCCAAATCCATCCCAAATCCATCCCAAATCCATCCCAAATCCATCCCAAATCCATCCCAAATCCATCCCAAAACACATCCCAAATCCATCCCAAATCCAGCCCAAATCCATCCCAAATCCATCCCAAATCCATCCCAAATCCATCCCAAATCCATCCCAAATCCATCCCAGTGTGGCTTGGCCTGGCAGGAGCTGGGGGTTGTAAATTTGGGACAAATTTCCTTGGATTTGGGTGCTGGGAGAAGTTTGGGATGGGGATTTGGGATTTTCAGCACTTCCAGGAGCCAGAGTTTCCCTCCAGGAAATCGGGAAATTCCTGAGGGATCTCCGCAGGTGGGAATCGCCCAAATCCCAGCCCGAGCTCTTCCATCGCCCGGAGCACAGCAGGGAGGGAAATTTCCAGAAGATTTGGAAGGATCTGGGTGCTGGGATCCCATGGATGCCTCTCCAGTCCCTGGGAGACTCCGAGCTCTCCCGGGAACATCCAAATGCTGATTTTTGGGAGCGGGGAGCGTTTCTGTGCCAGAAATGAGGCGGGATCAAAGGATTGGGATGGGAATTCCCAGCTGGAAGTGGAGAGGGGACAGGGCTGTCCCCAGGGGGGTCACACATAGAAACATCGAGCAATGGGTCCAACACCACAATTCCTATTTACAAGCGTCTCCTCCAGGAGGGAAATCCCGCTCTGGAAGGGATTTGGGGATGAATCCAGAGGGGCTGGCCCGGCTCACCTGGCAGCGCTGGAACCTCGGCGTGCTCCGGGCAAGGGGAGCAGGGCCTTGGGGACATCGCTGGGAGTGCGGTGACACCTCAGGGGACATCACCGGGAGCCC
>NW_015379267.1:205368-208400 GCF_001522545.3 Parus major | reverse complement strand
CTGCAGCCGCTCCCGTTTTTGGGGGACATCAGCTGGATTTGGGGACGGGGCAGGAGGACGAGGAGCCCCAGGGAGAAGGGGCTGGAAGGGGGAGGGGAGAGCACGGCGGTCACTCCCGTGTCCATCTGTCCGGCTGCCCGCCCATCCCGGGGCTCCCAACGCTCCGGCCACAGCCGGGATTTGGGGTCAGGGCGGGGCTGAGCCCCCCAAACTCCTTCAGGCGCTGCCGGGCGGGGTCGGCGCGGGGAGGGGACGGCGCCGGCACCGGGAGCTCAGCCGGGGGGGACCCGGGGTGACCCCTCCGCCCCCCAGAGCCCGGCGAGGGTCCCCCCCAGCCCGGGGCTCCCTTCAGACGGGGGAGGTGGCCGTGGACTCGCTGGCCAGGCTGTCGGCGATGTCCCCGCGCTGGAGCCGGCGCAGGGCAGCCAGCAGCGCGTCCAGCGTGGCCGACTCGCGGCAGGCCCAGTGCGCCAGCAGCGCCCGCGCCGGGGACTCCTCGCGGGTGAAGGAGTCGATCAGGTCCTCCTTGTAGCCCAGCTCGCCCGCCAGCTGCCGCCACGTGTCCTCGGCAGAGCTGCCCAGCAGCTTCTCCACCTCCTCCTGCTTGCTGGCCGGCAGCGCCGAGTACAGGCTGCTGTCCGCCTTGGGGGCTGCGGGGGGGAACGGCCTGAGAGACTGCCCGGGGTGGGGTGTCTGTCCTCCCTGCCACCCCGGGGGTCCCTGGGTGTCCCCTGGGGTCCCTGAGTGTCCCCTGTCCATCCTCCCTGCCACCCCCGGGGGTCCCTGAGTGTCCCCTGGGGTCCCTGAGCGTCCTCCCTGCCATCCCCGGGGGTCCCTGAGTGTCCCCTGGGGTCCCTGAGTGTCCCCTGTCCATCCTCCCTGCCACCCCGGGGGTCCCTGAGTGTCCCCTGGGGTCCCTGAGTGTCCCCTGGGGTCCCTGAGCGTCCTCCCTGCCACCTCCGGGGGTCCCTGAGTGTCCCCTGGGGTCCCTGTGCATCCTCACTGCCACCTCCGGGGGTCCCTGAGTGTCCCCTGGAGTCCCTGAGTGTCCCTGTCCATCCTCCCTGCCACCCCCGGGGGTCCCTGTGCATCCTCCCTGCCACCCCGGGGTCACTGAGTGTCCCCTGGGGTCCCTGAGCATCCTCACTGCCACCCCTGGGGGTCACTGAGTGTCCCTGAGCATCTCTGAGTGTCCCTGAGCATCCTCCCTGCCACCCTCGGGTGTCCCCAAGCTTCCCAGGTGTCCCTGTCCATCCCCAGAGTGTCCCTGTCCATCCTTCCTGCGCACCCTCGGGTGTCCCTGCCCATCTCCGGGTGTCCCTGAGCACCCTCAGGGTGTCTCTGAGTGTCCCCGTGTGTCCCTGCCCATCCCGGGTGTCCCAGCCCGTGCTCCCTGCCCATCCTGGGTGTCCCTGTCCCCCCCGGCTGTCCCCACCTGGCCCCTGGGTGCCCTGCCCGGGGGGCTGCTGGTCGTGCAGGCTCTGGCTGTCCACGGAGATGCCGCTGTCGCTGTGCAGCTTCTCCCCCTCGGGTGACGGGGTCTGGTTCACCGGGCGGTTGTTGGCTCCCTGCTTGTTCTGCTTGCAGCTGTTCCACCTGCGGGGACAGGGACAGGGACAGGGACAGTGACAGTGACAGTGACATCCCTGAGGCTGGCAGGGGTTTGTCCCAATTCCTGGTTTCTGTCCTGGTGCTGGGACAGGGACAGGGACAGGGATGGGACAGGAATGGGACAGGGACAGGGATGGGACAGGGACAGGGACAGGGATGGGACAGGGACAGGGACAGGGATTTGGGGAGTGGGGGACAGTGGGACCCCCACTGTGGATGTCCCACAGGTGTCACCAGTGAGGGCACCAGGCTGGGTGGATTTCCAAAACCATGAGGAGAGAAGCAGGAGGGGTGAAGAGGGAGGTGGCAGCAGGGTGGGGAACCCGCTGTCCCCCTGTCCCATCCCTGTCCCATCCCTGTCCCATCCCTGTCCCTGTACCTCTTGAAGGCGATGTAGGCCACCAGCCCCACCACCACGGCGGCCAGGATGGAGCAGTAGACGGGGATGAGGTTGTCGCTGGTGCCGTGGGTCACCACGGGCTGCGAGCTGCCCATGACGGTGGTGGCCGTGCTGGCCGCGGTGGTGGCCGCCCCCTCGGTGCCCAGCGGCTCCCTGCTGGCCGGCTCGGGGCTCTCGGAGCCCCCCAGGGACGGGCTCTGCGTGGTCCAGCGAGGGTGGAGACCTGGCCGGGTGGAGGGGAAGGAAAGCCAGGATCAGGACGGGAATTCCTGCAGGGATCTCTTCCCTGGCTGTGGGGGTGGTGGAGGTGGCAGCTCCCGGTGCCCTCGCTCATCTCCAGGCCAGGCCAAAGCTGTCCCCTCCCCGGGGGTGGTCCTGGCTTTGTCCCAGCACGGTCCCCTCGGGGCACAGCTCCTGCTGCCGCCCCCAGATCCAGGGAATCCCCCCCAGCAGCCCCCCNGGCCCGGGGCCGCTCTCCAGCTCACCCAGGCAGGGCAGAACCGCCCCAAAAATGCACTTTTATCTCTCTGGAGCGATGTCACCTCCCCGGGGAGGTGCTGGGGTCATTTCCCTGGAGAGGGGACACGGGAATGTCCCCAGGGGACATTTCCCAGGGGACATTTCCATGGGGACATTTCCAAGGGGGCATTTCCCAGCCGCCCCTCTCAGTGCTGGCGCAGGAGGAGCCCTTCCAAGCTGGGTGGGGCCAGTGGGGACACTGGGGACGTTGGAGACATTGGGGACAGTGGGGACAGTGGGGACATTGGGGACAATGGGGACAATGGGGTCAATGGGGACATTGGGGACATTGGGGACAATGGGGACAATGGGGTCAATGGGGACATTGGGGACAGGCAGAGCTCAGCCCTCAGGACTGTCCCCTCCAGGCCAGGCACTTGCTCAGCTCTTCCCACCATCAGTGTCCCCCTTGGTGACCTCTCGATGTCCCCTTGGTGTCCCCTGCAGCCCCCTGGGGGGGTCGGGGCACCCCAAAATCTGCTCCTCAGTGTCGGGGTCCCCG
>NW_015379267.1:199219-202250 GCF_001522545.3 Parus major | reverse complement strand
GGAATGACCCCGATCCTGCCACGCCCGGGCGTGTCCCAGGAGCGGATCCGTCTGGTCTTGCACCAGGGAAACGCGTGGCTGCCCCATCCCATCCATCCCATCCCATCCCATCCCATCCCATCCCATCCCATCCCATGGATCCCATCCCATGGATCCCATCCCATGGATCCCATCCCATGGATCCCATCCCATGGATCCCATCCCGAATTCCCGGTGTCCTCTCCAGCCCTTTGCCCGCTGCCACCCTCAGGGCCGGGCCACATCCCGCAGCCCATCCCGGAGTGAGGATGCTCCGGGAATCGCGGTGGGAGCTGGGACCTCGCTCTGCCACCCCCCGCCAGCCCCCCGGGATCAGCGCTGGGCTGGGATCAGCACCAGGCTGGAATTGTGCCGGGCTGGAATTGAGCCGGGCTGGAATTCCGCCCCGCCAGCCCCCGGGGCCGCAGCGCTGTCGCTGTCGCTGTCGCTGTCGGGGGGGTTGGTGACATCCTGCCCCGCCGCTCCCGGCCCCCGCTGCCCTTTGGGAGCCGCTCCCGGCGGACAAAGCCGGCCCTGTGTCCTTGACTTGTGGCTCCATTTACTCGACCCCTGGGCCGAGCTGCCCCGCGCCCGGCTGGGCGGCGGCGGGGACAAAGCGCTTTTCTCCGCGGTGACGCCGCTCCCGCCCGGGAATCGCCGCTGGGCCTGGCGAGGAGCCCCCGGCAGCCCCGGCCGGAGCGGCCCCGCTTCCCCCGGCAGCTCGGCACCGCTCTGCCGCCGTTTCTCCCCCTTTCCCGCGGGGCTGGGATTTTTGGGATGCTGATGGGGACCGGGAGGAAACCCCAGCTCCTTTCCCTCACCCCAGCGCCGCACCCAAAGCCGGGCGGAGCCGCGAGGAGGACGCGGCGCTCACCCCGGCACTCGGCATCGGCCGCGGCCGTGCACTCCCGCACCAGCAGCTCGTTCTCCTCGCACGTGGTGCACGGCAGGCAGGGATCCACGAAGTTGGCCTCGCTGGAGAAGGTGCCCTCAGGACACTCCTCGCACACCGTGTCCTGCGAGTCCTTGCAGGGGAACATGAGGCCGAAGCCCACCTCGCAGACGCGGCACTCGCGGCAGCTCCCGCTGGATTCGTCCTGGAAGTATCCGTAGGCGCAGCGGCAAACGGCGTCGTCAGACTCGACGCAGGGCGCGGACATGCTCTGCAGCCCCTCGCACTGCGTGCACGGCTTGCACGGCTCCGTGGCGCTCACCGTGTCCGAGAAGGTGACACCTGCGGGGCCGCGGGGCGCTCAGAGGCTGCTTGGGATCAGATCCCGGCTTCTGCTCCCGGCGTTTCCCTCTTGGGGTTTGCCCGGGGTCAGAGGGAGAGGGGTCCCCGCCTCTGCGGCCCCCCAGAGTCAGCTTTCCCCGTTCCAGCAGGAATTCCCAGCTCCGGGTTCTCATTCCCATTAACACCTGCACAATTCCCAGCTCCCACCCAGCACCTTCCAGGCTCTGCTGCCCATTCCCATCTCAATTCCCAGCTCTGAGCACCCACCGAAGGTTCCTCTTCCCTTAACACCTTCCCCATTCCCAGCAATTCCCAGCTCCGGTATCGCGGACTCTTCAGCCCGTTAACACCTTCCCCATTCCCAGCAATTCCCACTTCTGAGCATCCTTCCAGGCCCAGCCTCCCATTAACACCTTCCCCATTCCCACCTCCTCATCCCATTCCCACCTTCCCAGCAATTCCCGGGGATCCAGCCCTGCTGCGCTCCCTGCTCGTGAATTCCTTCCTTCACCCCCATTTCCGACCTCCCTCTGGCCATTCCCGCTCCTCACATCCCAACATTTTCTCCTCCGCATCCTTCCCGGGGGTGCCGGGCTCGGGGCCAGCGGGAGGTGAAGCTTTGCTGACTCGGCCTGGCCCCGGCTCCGAGCGCTCTGGTTTCCTCCTGCAGGACGCGCTGCCGGGGAAATCGATGCCCGGGCCTCGCTCTGCCCGCTCCCGGAGGAGTTCGGGGATATTTTTAGCCCCGGAAGAGGGGTCAGAGCCCGTCCTGGAGGGCGCAGCTGCTGCCAGCTCCCAGCTGATCCCACCGGAGCCCATCCCGGGGAAATTCCAGCCGGGGGGATGGAGAATCCCCGCGCTGCTGACCCGCGCTGGGAACGGCCATTCCCGCTCTCAGAGCTTCCCGGGCTGGGGACAGGACAATTCCTGCTCGGGACGGGAATTTTGGGCTGCTCCGGAGGGGAATGAAGCGCCCCAACCCCCCGGGAATGGCCGGGATGGGAGGAAATTCCAACCCGGATTTTCCCCGCTCCTCTCCCGGGTGTCCCGCGCCTCTCCCGAGGCTTCCCCGGACCCGCCGAGGACACCGGAGGACGCGGAATCACCAAAACCCCGGAACTCTTTGGCTCAGGAGGGACTTTAAACCCCTTGGAGCAGGGACAGCTCCTCCTGTCCCTGCTCGGACCCTCCCGGGGCTCCCCCGGCCCCGCCGGCAGCCCCCGGGCCGGACCGGACCGGGCAGGGAGAGCAGCCCCGGGGCGGCACACGCGGCTCCCATTAACCTGGGCTCATCCCTCGCATTATCCTGAATTATTGATGGGCCCCATTAGAGCGGGGAAGTGGCCAGGAAAGGCTTTCGGCTGAGTGGGCACATTTGCAGCGGCAGCCGAAGGGATCTGAGCTGAGCAATTACAGCCCCGCTCCAAACGGGGCCCCCCTGCCCCATCCGCCCTCCCCCGGCAGCGGCCGGGGCTGCGGGGGATGAATAAATCATGAGACAGCGCTCGGGGGGGCTGCGGAGGGGGAAAAAGGGGAAATCAGAGCAGCCCCCTTCTCTTGGGGTGGTCTCTGGACCCCCCCACCCCGGGCTCTGGCAGGTGCCGGGCTTGGGTTTGGAGCAGGAATTTGCAGTGGGATTTTTGCAGTGGGATTTTTTGGAGCTGGATTTTTGCAGTGGGATTTTTTCCAGTGAGATTTTTTCAGCAGGATTTTTTGCCGCTGGATTTTTGCAGCGGGATTTTTTTGGCAGCGGGATTTTTTGCAGAGGGAATTTTGCAG
>NW_015379267.1:194524-198379 GCF_001522545.3 Parus major | reverse complement strand
GGGATATGGTGCAGGGGGGATCCATCCCTCTCTAGGATCCATCTGTCACTGCGATCCATCCCTCTCTGGGATCCATCCCCTCTCTGGGATCCATCCCTCTCTGGGATCCATCCCTCACTGGGATCCATCCTTATCTGGGATCCATCCCTCTCTGGGATCCATCCCTCACTGGGATCCATCCCTCACTGGGATCCATCCCCTCTCTGGGATCCATCCCTCACTGGGATCCATCCCCTCTCTGGGATCCATCCCTCACTGGGATCCATCCCTCGGTGGGATCCATTCCCTCACTGCAATCCATCCCTCACTGGGATCCATCCTTATCTGGGATCCATCCTTATCTGGGATCCATCCCCTCTCTGGGATCCATCCCCTCACTGGGATCCATCCTTATCTGGGATCCATCCCTCTCTGCGATCCATCCCTCACTGGGATCCATCCCTCTCTGGGATCCATCCCTCACTGGGATCCATCCCCTCTCTGGGATCCATCCCTCTCTGGGATCCATCCCTCTCTGCGATCCATCCCTCACTGGGATCCATCCCTCTCTGGGATCCATCCCTCTCTAGGATCCATCCCTCGGTGGGATCCATCCCCTCTCTAGGATCCATCCCTCTCTGGGATCCATCCCCTCAGCCAGGGGTGCAGCCCTGGGCTGCCTCAGTTTCCCGTCCATCCATTTCGGAGGGCTCGGGGGTATTTTTATCCCTGCCCTGGCTCTGCTCTGCCCCTGCTCGGCTCCTCCGGCCTCCTCTGCTCTCTCTGCAGCCCTTCCCCCTCTCCCATCGCCTCCCCGGAGCCTCCCGGGCTCCCGGCGGATCCCGGCGGGCTCTGGCAGCGATCCCGGCTCCCTCGGGGCTCGCTCGCGTCTCCCACCGACTTTTATGGAGCGTTGGACACGGGAATCGCTCCTGGAGCCGGCCCGGAGCGCGCCGAGCCCGCCCGCCGGCCTTTGCCTCCCCTCCCCGCGGGGTTTCGCTGCTGTTTCACGGCTTTTGCAAGGTTTGGAAGGGAAAAATAAACGGGAGCTGTCCCTGGGGATGGATCTGAGCTCAGGCTGGGGGATTTGGGGGATAAATGTGGGGCCAGCAGGTGGAGAGAGAGCGGGAATGGGGCTGGGAATGAGCCCGGGATCAGATCCCAGCCCAGGGAGAGGCGGCATTGACAGGGCAGATCTTTGGTTCAGGGAATCCGGGAATATCCCGATCCCAAGGATCATCCCCAATCCCTCCCTGTGCCTGAGAGCGCTGTCCACACCCAGCTTTGGGGCTGTGCCCTTCCCGAGGCCCCAAAGTCCCGTTCTGGGGGAAGAATTCCACGTTTTGGGGGAAGAATCTCCCATTTTGGGGAACAATCTCCATTTTTGGGGGAAGAATCTCCCATTTTGGGGAACAANGGGGGAAGAATCTCCCATTTTGGGGAACAATCTCCATTTTTGGGGGAAGAATCTCCCATTTTGGGGTAACAATCTCCCATTTTCATCCATCCTCCCCCCAGAATCCGGCCCAAACCCCTCCCGGCTCAGCACAGGGGTGACCCGGGAACGCTGCAGCACTTCCAGCGGGGTCCGAGGGGTGACCCCGGGGCTTGTGGCGGTGTCCCCGGCGCGGTGGCAGCCCCGGGGTCGGGCGGTACTCACTGTCCAGGCAGGGCTCGCACACCGTCTGGTTGACCCCGCAGGGCTGCGCCACGCCCTCGCCCACGTTGCAGGCCCGGCAGCAATCCCCGCTGGCCGTGAAGAGCTTGGAGAAACACTCGTCCTTGGAGCCCCCGGCGGGTCCCTGCGGGCGAGCAGAGCCGGGCGGTCCCTGTGACACCCGGGGAAGGCTCCGGGGACAGCCCGCTCCTGCTGGACGCGGATTTGGGGCAGGGGGGAAGCAGAATTCACTCATTTCCAGGCAGAATTCACTCCTCAGGAAAGGCCCTGCTGAGTTCTGCGGCTGGAGGGGGTCGGGAGAGCCCCCGCGGGTGTTTTGGGGGGGCTGTGGCCGCTGTTTGTCCCTGTCCCCCGCCTCAGCCGCCTCCTCTAAGGGCACGGCGCCATCCCGGAGGGCTCGGGACAGGAGAGGAGAGGAGGAATTCCTGCCTCCGGAGAGCCTGGGTGGCACCTGTGCCCCCAAACCCCCTGGGCAGCAGGAACGAGATGGGAACGAGGAGCTGAGGGAGCTCCAGGAGCCCCGGTGACCTCCCTGTGTCCCTGCTGCCACAACCTGTCACCGCCCCTGGGAGCCACCAACACCCCAGGACCCTCTGCAGCCCGGCCAGGGGGGAGCTGCTCCCCAAAACCCCTCCTGGCCGGGACACCCGAGCCCTCCCGAGCCTGCTCCTGCTCGCAGCCCCCTCCCCTCGCCCCCCACCCCCGGCTGGCTCGGGGGAGCATCTGGCGGCCTCGTCAGCGCCTTGGCCGCGTCCCCGCGCTCGGAGCGGCCGCGGAGCCCCGTGCGCGCCGCATCCGGCGGGGCCGAGACAATGGAGCGCCAGTTGCAGGCGGCTGAATGACAAAGTGCTCCAATTACCCTGAGCTGGGAGGCGGCCGCTCCCCCTCCCCGGCTCCGCCAGCCCGGCCTGGCAGCCCCTGCTTCCAGAGCCTGACTCCAGAGCCTTTTCCCAGAGCCTTCTTTTTCCAGGGCCTTTTTCCAGACCCTTCTTCCAGAGCCCTTTCCCAGATCCTTTTCCCAGAGCTTTTTCCCAGGCCCTTTTTCCAGACCCTTTTTCCAGATCCTTTTCCCAGACCCTTTATCCAGACCCTTTTTCCCAGACCCTTTATCCAGACCCTTTATCCAGACCCTTTTTCCCAGACCCTTTTCCCAGACCCCTTTTCCAAACCCCTTTTCCCAGACCCTTTATCCAGACCCTTTTTCCAAACCCCTTTTCCCAGATTCTTTTTCCCGCTCCAGGCAGGCAGGAGGGATTGGAACATTGGGAATCCTCCCAGATGTCACCCGGGAAGGGGCTGGGCTGAGGCCCCACGCCCCTCATGGGGGCACATTTGGGGTTTTGGAGCCTGGCTGGCCGGAGCTCATCCCACTGCTCCCCGGGATGAGATTCCAGCGGCCGGGAATGGGGCTGGGGATGGTTGGGCTGGTCAGGGGGTGGCCACGGAGCACCCAAAGTATCCACAATCCCAGAGCATCCCGAATCCCAGAGTATCCCATGATCCCAGAGCATCCTCAATCCCAGAGCATCCACAATCCCAGAGCTTCCAACAATCCCAGAGCTTCCAACAATCCCAGAGCTTCCAACAATCCCAGAGTTTCCAGCAATCCCTGAGCATTCCATGATCCCAGAGTATCCCCAATCCCAGAGCATCCACAATCCCAGAGCATCCACAATCCCAGAGCATCCACAATCCCAGAGTATCCCACAGTCCCAGAACATCCCACAGTCCCAGATCTTCCATCTCTCCCGGAGCATCCCGCTCTCCCAGGCCGCTCTCCCACGCCTCAGGCAGCTGCCGGTGGCTCCGCGTGGGCCGGGCCTGGCCTCGCCACTCTCGGGCCACCTGTCCCCTCCCCGCGGGGCCACCGCCGCCCCCCGCCCCTCCAGCGCTGCGGAAAAGGCGATTCCGGCTCCAGGTGCCGCGGCCCCGCCTCGCTCCGAGGGTTTCCCGTGGGGGTCCGGGGGCTCTGAGCCCCCCTCGGGGCTGGCGAGGGGCACCTGGTCCGCGTTAGTCCGCGGGAACTGCGCGTTCCGAGCGCTGGCAGAGCCGCGGGGATTAACCCGTAAAACATTCTGACAGCTGGCCGGGCCCGAGCGAGCAGGCGACACCTCTGGAAGCTCTTAATTGTTTTTGGAGCCGTGTCCGGGGGTGGGAGCCGTGTCCCGGGGGTGGGAGCAGTACCGGGGGGACGGAGC
>NW_015379267.1:191418-194300 GCF_001522545.3 Parus major | reverse complement strand
CCGGGGGGTGGGAGCCGTGTCCCGGGGGGACGGAGCCGTGTCCGAGGGGTGGGAGCGGTACCGGGGGTGGGAGCCGTGTCCCGGGGGGACGGAGCCGTGGGACCCCGAGCAGGCGCTGCTCGGGGGACGGAGCCGCTCCGAGCGAGGTTTGGGAGCGCTGGCACCGCGAAGCGCCCGGCGAGATCCGCTGGAGACGAGCCCGGCAGCGAGATCCGAGCTGCCCCACGGGCGCGCTCTGCCTCTCCTGGCCCAGCGCCGCCTCTGGGAGAGGCCAAATCCCGGCTCCCAGCGATTCCCGAAGTTTGGGCAGCTCGGGAAGCCGCGTCCGAGCGCCGCCGCTCCCGGGCCGGGCAGCGCAGGTACCGAGCGGCGAGAGCGGGGACCGGGATGGGGGAACCGGGGTGCGGGGGGTCCCGGGGTGCGGGCACTGCTGGGGGGGCACAGCTGGGGTCCCTGGGGACACTCCCAGCCCCGGAGGGCAGAACCAGCCCCCCGAGGTGACCCCGGCCCAGGGAAGCGGCGATTTGGGGACATCACAGCCCGGCCCCGCCGCAGCGGGCGGGGCGGGGGGGCGAGAGGGCGATGCCCTGGGGGGGAATGGCTGGGATCCATCTGTCTGGGGCAGCTCCGGGCCCTCCTGTCCCCCCGCCCGCTGTCACAGGGGCAGGAGGGACCAACCCGACCCCCTCAGCCCCCGCGCGGAGCCGCTCAACTCCACCTTCAGAACCCTGCCCGAGGGGTGTCCGGCTGCCCGAGCGGCCCCCGGCACCCCCGGTAAATCCTGACCCCCCAAAATGTCCCGTTCCAGCCCCAGCTGCGGGCTTGGATCCCCCCCCGGGCACTCCCCTCTCTGCTGCCGCCCCTCCCCGTGCCCTGAAGTTTTTTGTCTGGGGCGCACGGGGGGCTCTGCCAGGAGGAAAAGGCTCTGAGCCTTCGCTCTGGGAGAGTTCAGAGCCGGGAGAGTCTGGGGGAGGTTTGGGGGGCGTGTGGGGGGCAGGTGATGAAGGCACTGGGGGGTTCTGCCCGCTCCCCTCGGACCGGGGCTCCGTCACCCTTTACAGCGGCACCGGAGGGGCTGCGGGACCCCCGTCCCCACCCAGCTCCCCGCACCCCAAAGCGCTCTGCCGGCCCCCCCGAGGGCTCCCCGGCACCTCCGGGACCCCCCAGCCCCTCACGGAGCCTCCAGACACCCCCTCGCGATGGGGACCCTCCATCCCCCGCTGCCCCCGGGGCTCTGCACCCCCTCCCCGCCGGGCTCTGGGGGCTGCCCCGGGCGCTGCCCCCCGCACTCACCGCCGGCAGCAGGAGCAGCAGCAGCGGCAGGAGCCCGGCCATGGCACAGCGGGGGGAGCGCGGCCGGTGACACCCCCGGGAGCCGGAGCGCGGCCGGTGACACCCCCGGGAGCCGGAGCGCGGCCGGGCTGCCCTCGCTCTGCCGCTCCCCGCCGCGGCGGCGGCCAGAAAAGGGCTGCAAGTCCCTCCCCCTCCTCCTCCTCCTCCTCCTCCCCGCCCCCGGAGCATCACGGAGCGGCCGAGCCCGCACCCTCCGCCGCCGCCACACAAAGCCCGGGCCCCCCGGGCTCCCCCCGGGCCCCCCCGGCCGCCCACGAAGCGCTTTTGGGGCGCGCTCGGCTGGGCACGGGGCTCTTCAACCCCTCGGTTCTCCACGCCCATCCACGGCTTTTTATCTCCTGTGCTGTCTGTCCGTCCTTCCAGCCCCCTCTCTGTCCCCTCCTCTCCCGCGTCTGTCCTTCTGTCCCCGTCCTGTCCCTGTCCTGTCCCTGTCCGTCTGTCCCCGTCCCCGCCGTGGGGTCACCGATGTCCTCGCAGCCCTGTGGGGTGGGCTGCGGTTTCCAGCCTTGCAGGGGACAAGGGACAGCGTCCCCCAGCCTGACGACACCCCAGGGCTGTCCCAGCCGTGCGGGTGACACAGAGGCCCCCAGAGGGGGAGGAGCGGCGGGGGCTGAATTAAATCTTTGTAATTTTGCCCTCCGCAGTGAAATAATCCCAAATGGGCGTCCCGTGGTCCCTACAAAGGTCCCCGCGTGCCGCCCTCCTTTGTGCTGGAGCTCGCAGGGTGATTCTGCCCGGCCTCGGGCCCTCCCCGATCCCACAGCGCTGCAAATGCCAGGGCTGGAAATTCCTCATCCCCGGTCAGCCCCGGGAGCGGCTCTGTGGGGTCACCGGACCGGGATGGGGTCACCGGACCGGGATGGGGTCACCGGAGCGGGATGGGGTCACCGGACCGGGATGGGGTCACCGGACCGGGATGGGGTCACCGGACCGGGATGGGGTCACCGCTGGCACTGGGAACGGCCCGGACCCGCTGTCCCTGCCCCGGGGTGGCTCCTGTGGCGGCGGTGGCCGCAGCACAGCGGATTTGGCCTCGTGTGTGTCCAGCTCCAGGTGTTTCCTCCCCGCTCCGGGCTCTGCAGGTGTTTTTGGGGCTCCCAAAATCCGGCCGTTCCCACCCCTGCAGCCACCGGAGCCCCAAAATCCCCGCGGGGTCACGGTGGGAAAGCGCCGCTCCGCTGGATTTCCTCTGGAAAAGCCAATCCTGGATTCTCTGAGGTGCTCGGGGCCGGCTGCTCCCGCCTGGCTCATCCCGGGAAAGGCTTGACGGAATTCCCTCTCTCGCAGCTTTTCCATGGGATTAAAGCCGAGCCAAAAAGCTGCCGTTTGTTCTCCGTCACGGGCAGAACATCTGCGAGCCACATGGAGAAGCTTTCCCAGCCAAAAACACCACGCTGGGGCCAGGTGGGAACGGCTGGGAGCTGCCCGGGGCTTGGGATGCCCACCCGGGATTTGGGATTCCCACCCTCGGGATGCCCACCCGGGATTTGGGATTCCCACCCTCGGGATGCCCACCCGGGATTTGGGAT
>NW_015379267.1:189555-191020 GCF_001522545.3 Parus major | reverse complement strand
CCGGTCCCGGCCCGGTGCCGGTCTGGGAATCATCCCGGGAATCGCCGATCCCGCCCGGCTGGGCTCCATCTGTACCGGGAAGGGAAAATTCCAGCTCCCATCCCAGCCCTCTGGAAAAGGGACTGGCGGAATTCCTCACGGAATCGCCCGTGCGTGGCTTTTCCTGTCCCCCCAAAAAAGCTGCGGCGCTTTCCAGGCTCCGTGAGGTGACAAAAAAAACCTCTCAGCGCTCCGGGGTCACCTCCTGGAGCTCAACCCAAAGGCTCCGGGGATTTTTTGGGGAGGGAAATGGAATTCCCGGAGCTTTGTAACCCCTAAGGTCACCCAAAACTTCACCCGCCTGCCCCTGGCTCTGGAGTGGGGCTGCTCACGGTCCCAAAAAGCCTCGAGGGGACCCAAAATCGGCTCCCGGGGGCTCTCAGGGTGCGGTGGGGCCGGCTCTGAGGTGCAGGGAGGGCTCGGCCCCGCTTTTCATCCCACAAAAAAACCTCCCCCGGCTTCTCCTCTCGGCTCCCGAGCTCCCCTCGGGCTCAGCGGGTCACGCATGGAGAGGTTTCCTCTCCGGAAAGGGCAGGATTAATTAGCGAAAGGCCAATTAGAGCTGGGTGAAATATTCCCATCCTCGGAGCGTTTTCTCCCGTCGTTTTCCAGCGGCCGCTCCCAGAAGGATCCCGGGGATTTTCCCCGCTCGGGAAGAGCCCCCAGGACGAGCCCGGGTTGGACACTCGGGGTCTGCGAGGTTTTTATGGCTTTTACTCCAAAATTCCCTTCCCGACAGAGCCGACCCCGCGGTCACGACGAGATAAAAATGAGGATGAATTAATAAATCCACCTCGGGAGCCGCCGGGAAAAACCCGCCGGGAATCAGGGAATGGGGCCCGATCCCGCCTGCTCCGGGGGAAGGGAAAAATCCCTTTTTGGGGGGAAAGAGAGGAAAATCCGGCTGGAATCGGGCTCTGACCTGGTGTCACTTCACTGGGAGCCACAGGAGCATCCCCATCTCCGTGGATTGGAGCGGAATTTGTGGCAAAAAGGAACTTTTGCAATAATCCCTTCTGGGTTTATTTCCATTTTTTAAAAGAAAAAAGGAGAAAAGTTTTTGTTTGAACTCTCCAGAGCAGCTCGGCTGAGAGATTCGCACCTCGGGCCGTGTCTGGAGCAGGGAGGACCCCAAGACCCCAAACATCCCAAAAGCTCCAGGGCAGGAGCACCCAGCGCTCCCCAAGATCCCCGCAGCTGATTCCCTGCTCTGTTCCCTGGGATTTCATTCCCTGGGATTTAATTCCCCGGGATTTAATTCCCCGAGATTTCATTCCCTGGGATTTAATTCCCCGGGATTTCATTCCCCGGATTTCTCTCCCCGGATTTCTCTCCCGGGATTTAATTCCCCGGGATTTCATTCCCTGGGATTTCATTCCCCAGGATTTCTCTCCCCGGATTTCTCTCCCCGGGGTTTAATTCCCCG
>NW_015379267.1:184670-188477 GCF_001522545.3 Parus major | reverse complement strand
CTGCGCTTTTCGCCGCCTTCGGTTTTCCTTTGGGGGCGGGGATTTGTTTTAATCGACTCCGTGCTCGGCCGGAGCAGGAGGAGATAAAGGTAGAACGGAAGAGGGATGAATGGAATAAAATAAAATAAAATAAAATAAAATAAATAAAATAAAATAAAATAAAATAAAATAAAATAAAATAAAATAAAATGGAAATAAAATAAAAATTAAATGGAAATAAAATAGGAATCAATTACAAATAAAATACAGATAAAATACAAATAAAATACAGATAAAATACAAATAAATAGAAATAAAACAGACGTAAATAGAATAAGAGATTAATAGAAAGGAGATAAATAGAATGAGATAGAATAGAATAGAAAATAAATAATAGAATAGAATAGAATGAGATAGAATAGAATAGAATAGGAGTAGGAATAGGAATAGGAATAGCAATAAGAATAGGAATAAGAATGGGAATAGGAATAAGAATAGGAATATTTGCACTGGAAGGGCCCTAACACATCCCTCCGATCCCGCTGTGGGATATTTCCCCGCCCAGACGAGATCCAGGGATTTTGGGGCTCCTTTTCCCGCTCCAGGCCGGGATGTTCTCGGTGCCTGTGCCGGGAATTCCAGCTGCCGTGCCTCAGTTTCCCCTGTGGAAGGCTGGGAATTTCGCCTCCCCTGAGCCTGTTCCCAGCAGCGGCTGACGCACGAGGGGGGAGCTCATTTCCCAGCCCGTGATGAGGAAACTTAATTGCTGCCTTCATTGTTTATGCAAATGAGCCGCGAGCACCCGCGGGAGGGGCCGGGAACGGGAGAGGGAACGGGAGAGGGAACGGGAACGGGAACGGGAGAGGGAACGGGAACGGGAACGGGAACGGGAGAGGGAACGGGAACGGGAGAGGGAATGGGAATGGGAGAGGGAATGGGAATGGGAGAGGGAACGGGAACGGGAGCGGGAGAGGGAATGGGAACGGGAACGGGAACGGGAGAGGGAACGGGAACGGAACCGGGAACGGGAGCGGGACCGGGAGCGGGACCGGGAACGGGAGCGGCTCCAGCCCCGCGACCCTCCCGATCCAGAGCGATCCGTGGGGCCGTTCCCTCGGCTCCTCCTTCCCGCCCCTCCACTGCCATCAGCCCAATTATCCCGCCATGATTTTTATTTTAATTAGCGGCCGGGGCGGTTTGGGTGGGAACGCCGGGAGCTTTGGGAACCCGGCTGGAGTTTGACAAAGGTCACGCAGCGAGGATCGATCGCATCGGGATAATCGGATTGGGACGGGCAGCGCTGTCTCGGCCCCGCTGGAATTCTCCGAGCCAGCAAAGAGCGAGGAGGAAATTGGGTAAAAGCAATTTTATCCTGGCTCGGAGGAGGGAGTTAATGAGGGCCAGGACATGACAGCGACAGGGAAAGCGGCCCCGCTTCCCTCGGGGCTGGCGGAGCCCCCCAGCCCAGCACGGAACCTTCCCGGGCCCCCAGACCCCTCTGGGCCACCCTGGGGGGTCGCGGGATTCCATCTCCCCAAAATCCAGCCCTGGGATCATTCCTGAAATCCCCCCGGGCCCCGCCGCAGCCCCGAGCGATCCCGGGAGCTTCTCCCGGCTCCGGGCTCTCCTCTCCCCGCTGGGTGCGCTGTCCCCTGGGGCGGGATTTGGGATGGATTCCTGCTGGATGGACAGCAGGAGATGGAGAGGGCAAGGATCCTCCCGGGACACGGATGAGCTTTGGGATTCTGGATGAGCTGTGGGATGTTCATCCCTGCTCCCACCTGTGGGGAATCCATCCATCCATCCATCATCCATCCCTCCATCCATCCCTCCATCCATCCCTCCATCCATCCATCATCCATCCATCCCTCCCTCCATCCCTCCATCCAATCCCCGTTTCCCCCCCGGTGTTTTTCCGGGGTCTTTTCCCCCTCCCCTCCCGGGATGTGCCGGGACAGCCCCGGGGTCCCTTCGGGGGGCTCGGGGGTCGCTCCCAGCCCGCTGGGAGCCGGGTTGAAAGCGGAGCTGGGCCCTGGCAGTGACGGATGGGCCGGGGGCTGCTGGCCTCGCACATCTCCCGCTTTTAAAAGCATTACGGCTCCCAGGCCGATAAAGCCGGGGATTTGCTGAAGCCGCTTGAGGTCCCATTTTCCCTGGAACCCATTTCCATGGCATGAATCACCGAGCGGAATGAACTCAATTAGTCCAGACAGAGGCAGGAGATAAATCAGGGTCCCATTAGGAAACCTGGAGGGGAATTTATGGCCCCGAGCGGCAGCGCTGGCTCGCTCCCTCCCCTGCCCATCTGCAGCCTGCTCCGGAGCCGCGCGGGGACCGCGGGGCCCTCTCCCGGTGCCGGGGATGCTCCGGGGATGCTCCGGGGATGCTCCGGGGATGCTCCGGACCGGCTCAGCCCCGTCTTGACCGGCTGACCCAGATCGGAGCCTTCTCCTTCCCTGGCAGCCTCATCCTCCCTCCTTGCTCAGTCATCCATCGCTGGATTCCTGCTCGGGGACGTTCGGGAGAAAGCCGGAGCCTTCCTGGAAATCCGGGCTGGAATTTCCCCGATTCCGGCTGCTGGAGGCTTCAATCGCTGCCGAGCTCCTCGGGGCGCTTCCCGACCCCGCTGTGCAATCCAGGGGCGCTCCTGGGGGGTCGCGGATCCCCCAGAGCAGCCGGGGATGAGAGGAGGGGGCCAGGGAGGAGCTGGGTGGGAGATCCGGGGCGGTCAGGGGGGTTCGGGGCGCTCACGGTCCCCGGGGAGGTTTTGGGCGCTGGCTCTGAGCTCTGCGAGCTGCAGCCCTGCCCCGGGCAGGAGCCGGAGCTGATTTTATCAATCGCTGCCGCCGCCCTGGGCTCCTTCCAGCAGCGGAGTCTGCCAGCGACAATTCCTGGAGCCCGGGAAGCGGCAGCTCCATCCCCGCCCGAGGGCTCTGGGGGCAGCCCGGGGGCTCCCGGCCTCCCCCACATCCCCGAGCCAGAATTTCCCAGGGCTCAAAAAGGGATTTTTTTGTCTTCCGGACAAAATCCGCGTCCGGCGCTGGCCCCGTGAGCCGCTCCAAGGGCTGGAAATGCCCCGCATCTCCTCCCAAAAACACCCCAAAAGTGTGGCAGGAGCTGCTTTTCCCCAGGAGCCTCCCCGGGAATGTTCGGGCGGGGCTCGGTCTCCCCAAAATCACCGCTGGCTTTCCCAAGGCTTTTCCCGCAGCCAGGGGCAGCTTTTGGATGACACAAACTTTGCCCCAGGGGACCCCTCCTGCACCCCGGCCAGCTCCCAAAAGCGGCTTTTCCACCTTTTCCACCTTTTCCACCTTTTCCACCTTTTCCACCTTTTCCGCTCTCGATTCTCCGCGCTCCGAGCGCGGCCGGATCCGTCCGGCCCTAATGGGAGTCAGCGGGGAATTTGGGGATCAATGGCTGGCAATTAACGCGCCCCGGAATTGGAAGAGGCGGCGCAGAGATCCCACCTGGGATCCGCCGGTGCCAGGGAATGGGAGCGCTGGGATGGAGCCATGCGGGAAGTGACGCCTGGGGAGCGCTGCGGGCGCATTTGGCAGGGAAAGGCCCCGGCCTGGCAGCCACGGGAGCGGGGAAATGGGAGCGCTGGGGGTGCTCAGACAGGGCTGGGGCCGCCGAACCCCCGTGGGCCACCGAACCCCCACCGTGGGCCACCGAACCCCCACCGTGAGCGAGTGAACCCTCTGTGAGCCACCGAACCCTCTGTGAGCCACTGAACCCCCTCTGTGAGCCACCGAACCCACCTCGTGAGCCACCAAACCCACCTCGTGAGCCACTGAACCCTCTGTGAGCCACTGAACCCCCACCGTG
>NW_015379267.1:183075-183417 GCF_001522545.3 Parus major | reverse complement strand
CGAGGCTCAGCGCTGAGCGTCCCTCTCCAGGATCCGATCGATCCCGAGGCTTGGGATGGGATGAGGAGGGACCCGCCGGGGTCACCCAGCCGCGGACGAGCACCTGGGACTAATTGCGCGAAATAAATGAGCAATTAAGGACGCTGCGGGAATACTGGAACATCCCAGACCTCTCGCTGACCCCCGGGCAGTATCCCTGGAAACGGCCGGAGCGGGATGCTCAGCCCGGCTGCTCCCGGCGGGATCGGGGCCCTCGGAGCCCCCCCGGCGGCGGAAGCGGCTCCGGCCCCACGGGCAGCTGGAGCGGCCGCACTGAGGGGTCTTTGTCCGGCCAGGGGTGGG
>NW_015379267.1:176614-179643 GCF_001522545.3 Parus major | reverse complement strand
GGGAGGGAGGGGTGGAGACAGCGAGGCCTTGGCCCGTGGGGTGCCCGTGCTGGGAGCGAGCGGCCTAGCAGGGAGCGGGCAGGGGGAGGCGTGCGGGGGCTCGGGGAGAGCTGCGGACGGGTGTGGAGGGGTGCCCGGGGGGCTGCGGGGCCTGAGTCCGGGGAGGGGTCACGGGAGAGAGACCCTCGGGACTGGGGAGACCCTCGGGACTGGGGAGACCCCCGGGATTGGGGAGAACCCCGGGGCTGGGGAGACCCTCGGGACTGGGGAGCCCTCCGGTACTGGGAGGCCCCCGGGGCAGGAGGAGCCCCCCGGTGCTGGGGAGAACCCCGGTACTGGGGAGCCCCCCGGGGCAGGAGGAGCCCCCCGGGCGATGCGGTTCCGGGCAGGGCTCGCTCCCCGGGACCCCCGGGTGAGGTTTGAGCGGCCCGGGGGTGTTTGCAGGAGGGTTTCGGAGCGGGGGCTGCGGCTGGAGCTGTGAGATGGCTGCCAAGGTGTTCGAGAGCATCGGGAAGCTCGGCCTGGGCTTGGCTGTGGCGGGTGGAGTCGTCAACTCCGCTCTTTACAACGGTGAGTGGGACGGGCCGAGCCCCCGGGTCGCGTTTCTGTCCAGTTTTGACTTCCCAGTGCTTTTATTGCCCAATAAAAACAGACTGAGCCCTTGCAGTGTGAGTTCCTTCCTCCGAAAGGCTCCGTGAGGAGCAGCCTGGGATTCCCTGGAGCTGCAGCTGCGCTTTCTCCGGGCTCTGTTCTCCCAAGGGCCCCGTTAATTCCCCGTGGGGGCTCCGGTGGCCGCGGTGCCGGCCCTGACGTGTCCCTTTCCCTCGGCAGTGGACGCGGGGCACAGAGCTGTGATCTTCGACCGCTTCCGGGGGGTGCAGGACGTGGTGGTGGGAGAAGGGACCCATTTCCTGATCCCCTGGGTGCAGAAACCCATCATCTTCGACTGCCGCTCGCGGCCCCGCAACGTCCCCGTCATCACCGGCAGCAAAGGTGGGTGCTGGCCCCGGGGGGGCTCGGGGGGCTCCGGGGGAGGTTTGTCCTTCCACACCTGGAGTTGTGTGCAGGCACAGACGGAACAAGCTCCACCTGGAGCTGAGGGAGGCTGAGAGAGCACCGGGACAGGTGAGCTGGGGGTGTCAGTCCCACCCCAGCCTGCTCCAGGTGACCCTGAAGGTGTCCTGAGGTCCCGTCTGACCCCAGCTCCGTGGGGATCCCGAGGGTTGGGAGCAGTCAGGAAGGGTTGGTCTCTGATAAAGGGGGTTAAGGAGCTCTTTGGTGCTCTGGGGATCCTCCAGCCCAAACCATTCCCTGACCATGGCGATCCCCCTTTGGCACGGGAAGGGTTTGAGGCTTTTAATAAAGAACAGGTTAAGGAGCTCTTCTTTTGGTCCCAAATGTTTGGGGTGGGAAGGGATCTCTGGAGATCCCACAGGTCCCCAGAAAGGTTTGAGCTCTTTAACTCGAGAACTCTTCCTCTGCTGCTGGAAATGACTGGATCCTGAGCAGTTGGGCTTGGAAGGGAGCCCCGGAGCTCCCCCAGCGCCGGGCAGGGCCAGCCGGGGCAGGTGACAGCGCTGGGGTTGGGATTCTCGGAGGGGAGAGGGGAGAGGGGAGTGAAGCCAGCCGGTTTTTCCTGGGATCCGGGGGGTTTATCCGTGCTCAGGGCTCAGCACGGCTCCCTGAGCGCGGCACGGCTTCCCCAGACCTGCAGAACGTGAACATCACGCTGCGGATCCTGTTCCGGCCCGTGACGGCGCAGCTGCCGCGCATCTTCACCAGCATCGGCGAGGACTACGACGAGCGCGTGCTGCCCTCCATCACCACCGAGATCCTCAAATCCGTGGTGGTGAGCAGTGACAATTCCAGCCTGCTTTGGGTGGGAAGGGACCTGGGAGCTCACCCGGATCCAAACCCCATCCGGCCCGGCCCCGGGCACTCCCAGGGTGGGGGTTCCAAAGCTCCCTGGGAGGATTTTTCCATGGGGAAATTCCTGCTGCTGTTCTGGCTGGGGCAGCATGGGGCTGTGTCTGGTCACTGCCTGTTCCCTCTTGTTCCATCCTGTTCCCAGTGCTGTCCCTCCCATTCCCAGTGCTGTNTGGGACCCCCGGGATGGGTTGAGGACCCCCGGGAAGGGCTGGAGACCCCTGGGATGGGTTTGGGACCCCCGGGATGGGTTTGGGACCCCCCCGGGAAGGGCTGGAGACCCCCGGGATAGGTTTGGGACCCCCGGGATGGGTTGAGGACCCCCGGGAAGGGCCCAGGGAGAGGGCCCAGCGCTGTTTTGGGGTGCGGCTCCACAGCCAGCCCCCAATAACGGGGTCCCAGCTCCATTTTGGGGTCAAAGCCCCCGATATCGGGCTCGGGTGGCTCGGGGACATCAGCTGGGACCTGGCCCTGCTTTTAGGGTCCCTTCCAGCCCCCCTGGGTGGGCGCTGAGCAGCGCCGTGCCTCAGTTTCCCCACGCGAGGTGGCACAAACTCGGGGGGTGACAGTGACACAAGCTCGGGGGTGACAGTGACACAAACTCGGGGGAGGTGACACGAACTCGGGGGAGGTGACAAAGTCTCTGTGCCCAGCGGGGTCACCTCGGAGCGGATCCCGCCGCGGGCTCGCGCTTGGGGTGGGGCTTTTTTCCCTTTTTTTCCCTTTTTTTTCCCTTTTTTTTCCCTTTTTTTCCCGTTTTTCCGGGATTCCAAAGGGAGAGCGCTGCTTCCCTCTAGCGGCTCCGGGAACGGGAGGGGACAGGGACAGGGAATGTCCCCTTTGTCCGCGGGGGAACTCCAGGGAGGGACATTGAATCCCGGTGTCGCAGCTCGGGAAGGACAAGGAGCGCCTGGAGAGGACCCCAAAAATGATTTGGGGTCTGGAGCGCCTCGGGTGAGGAGAGAGACGGAGCCAGGCTTGGTTAGGATGGAGAAGGGAAGGCTGAGAGTGGAAATATCCCGAATTTCTATGGAAATATCTCAAATATCCATGGGAATATCCCGAATTTCTATGGAAATATCTCAAATATCCATGGGAATATC
>NW_015379267.1:170442-173954 GCF_001522545.3 Parus major | reverse complement strand
TTCCCAGTGCTGTCCCTCCCATTCCCAGTGCTGTCCCTCGTGTTCTCAGCTCGTTCCATCCCATTCCCAGCACTGTCCATCCCATTCCTGTCCTGTTCCCAGTGCTGTCCCTCCCATTCCCAGCTCTATCCCATTCCCATCCTGTTCCCAGCTCTATCCCATTCCCAGCTCTATCCCATTCCCATCCCATTCCCAGCTCTGTCCCGTTCCTGTTCCCGTCCCATTCCCAGCTCTGTCTATCCCATTCCCGTTCCCAGCTCTGTCCCTCCTGTTCCCAGCTCTATCCCACTCCCATTCCCAGGTCTGTCTCTCCCATTCCCATCCCATTCCCAGCTCTGTCCCTCCCGTTCCCAGCTCTATCCCATTCCCATCCCATTCCCATCCCGTTCCCATCCCGTTCCCTCCCGCCGCAGGCCCGTTTCGATGCCGGTGAGCTGATCACGCAGCGGGAGCTGGTGTCCAGGCAGGTCAGCGAGGACCTCACCGAGCGAGCGGCCACCTTCGGCCTCATCCTGGACGACGTGTCCCTGGTGGGTTTTCCTCTTCTGCTTCCCCTCTGGCCTCCAGGGAGTCTGAGGGTGGCCACAGGACGGCGGGATGGACATCTGGACATGTGGACACAGCTGTGTCCCCGTGGCCTGGGGCAGCCCTGGGTGGCCTTGGTGGCCTCAGGCTCCCTGTGCAGGGCTTCTGTAGCGCTGCATCCCAAAGCCAAATCTGGGATTTGCTACCTTGGGGCACCCCAGGGAAGCACCAGGAAATTCCTGCTGGTTCCTCTGCTGAGATATCCGAGGGTGGAGCTCTGTCCTCCCACCTCTGTTTATAAATGAAATTACAAATGAAATTTATGAATGAAAAGCTGTGATCAGGCACAGCTCCCTCTTCCCCTCGGGATCCTGCAGGGAGCCTGGGCAGGAAGGTGACTTTGTTTGTTTGGGAGGAAGGTGACTTTGTTTCTGCCCTAAGGGAATTTGGACACTTTGTTTCTGGAGCTTTCCCCGGGGGATTCCTGGGGGGATTCCTGGGGGGATTCCTGGATTTCTGTGGGGGATCCGGGGGGGATTCCTGGATTTCTGTGGGGGATGCAGGGCTCAGCAGTTCCCGCTGTGACCCAGCTGGGTTTGTGCCCCCAGACCCACCTGACGTTCGGCAAGGAGTTCACAGAGGCGGTGGAGATGAAGCAGGTGGCGCAGCAGGAGGCAGAGCGCGCCAGGTTCATCGTGGAGAAGGTACCTGTTCCTGCTGGCAAATCTGGGATTTGGGATTTTCCCTGGAGCAGAAGGGTTTTCCCAAATATCCAACACGAACCCGGCTGGAGGGGGCTCCTCTTTGCTCGTGGTTTGCTGCCGGGTCCCTGCTGGGATCCACACTGGATCACCTCTGGGAGAATGGGATTTTCACCCCTTGTGTCACCTCACATTTTGGAGACCTCTGGCTTTGGCACACAAAATAATCAGCATTTCCACGTGGGACGGAGAGGTGGAAAACCAGCAGAATTCACCTCAAAACTGCCTTTTTTCCTTTTCCTGCAGCAGGCAGATCTGATATTTCCTGTCCCACTTTAGAGACCACCAAGCAGAACCTTCCATCCCTCTCCTGGCTGTGCAATCCCTGTGGGGTGGGGCGGCTCCTCCTGCTCTCCTCCATCCTCTCTCCTTTCCTGCAGTCCCGGTTTTCCTTCCTGGTTTTTCTTCCCACTTTTCCTTCCTTGTTTTTCTTCCCGGTTTTTCTTCCCGGTTTTTCTTCCCGGTTTTTCTTCCCGGTTTTCCTTCCTTATTTTCCTTCCTTGTTTTCCTTCCTTATTTTCCTTCCTTATTTTCCTTCCCGGTTTTCCTTCCCGGTTTTCCTTCCCGGTTTTCCTTCCCGGTTTTCCTTCCCGGTTTTCCATCCCGATTTTCCATCCCGTTTTCCCGCAGGCCGAGCAGCAGAAGAAGGCGGCCGTGATCTCGGCGGAGGGTGACTCCAAGGCTGCAGAGCTGATTGCCAACTCGCTGGCCACGGCTGGGGACGGGCTGATCGAGCTGCGCAAGCTGGAGGCGGCCGAGGACATCGCGTACCAGCTCTCGCGCTCCCGCAACATCACCTACCTGCCCTCGGGCCAGTCTGTGCTGCTGCAGCTGCCCCAGTGAGCCAGGGGGGAAATACACAGCCCCCACACCCCCCCAAAAAAACAAAAATTAAAAAAAAAATCATCGCAGTTTCCTCGCGGAGGAAAAGGAAATTTGGAAATTGGAGGGATTTTATTTTATTTTATTTTTCGGATGGGTAATGGAATAAAAAGTGAACAGGACTGAGGTTTCTCCCCTGTGCGGTCACAGCGGTGGCTTCAGTGACTCCGAGCTGGGGAATTGAGGAAAATTTGGGAATTTGGGAAGTGAGATTTGCCCCTTTCTGGGCAGCTGGAGCACCAGGAGCTGAGTTTTCCCGGGATGGAGCCCAGAAATCCACAGCAAGTCCAACGCTCTGGAATTCGGCATTTGCAGCTCCGGGGCAGAGAGGGTGCCGAGATTTTTTTGGCAGAGTCTCAAATCCAGCGCCCTCCACTGTGTGGGGCCGTTCGTAGGTGAGGAAACAAACCCCAGGCAGAGCTTGTGGATGGAAGGATTTAGGAAAGGAACAGAAAGCTGTGGGAGCACCCCTGAACTCCTCGGGAAAGAGCCAAAAGGCTCGGTGCCCTTCCCCCTGCGGGCCGCTCTCACTAATAATTCCTGCACGGCTGCCAAAGCCAAACCACAGCAGCGCTGTCCCCTCCTGCCCAGCCCCGGCAGCGCTTCTGGGGCTGTGCCCGGGGCTCCGCAGCGGTTCCGGGGCTCCGCAGCGGTTCCGGGGCTCTCCGCTCCTGCCCGGGGCTCCGCTCCTGCCCGGGGCTCCGCAGCGGTTCCGGGGCTCTCCGCTCCTGCCCGGGGCTCTCCGCTCCTGCCCCCGCTCCCTGCCCAAGGCGCCGCTCCTCGGCCGCGGCCGCCGCTCCTCGGCGAAACCGCAGGCTGGGATTGAGCAGTAATTAATTAACGTGCCGAGGGCAGGGGGAGGTTTTGGGCAAGCGGGAATTGTTGGGGATTGGCACCGTCACGGACGGGAGCGGCCCCTCCGGCCCTTCCCGCGGCTGAGGGGCCCCGGGAGCCCTGAGGGCCGCACCCGGCCCCGAGAGCCCTGAGGGCAGCGGCCGGCCCCGGGAGCCCTGAGGGCTCGCTCAGGCCGCGGTTACCTCAGCCCGGCCGCGGCCTGCCCGCCTCACCCGGCTGCGCTAATTAAGGCGGGCTCGCTAATTACCCGCGCGGAGTAACGGGCGGGCGGCCCTGCTGAGGGGAGCCCCCCGCTCCACCGCACCCCCTCACGCGACACCCTCACCCCCGCCATCACCTGCCTGCGCTAATTAGGGCACGGCCGCTAATTACCGGAGGGGTAACGAGCCCCCTTCGTGCCCCCCGCGCATGCGCACGCTCCCCCCGCCTCACCTGCGCCGCGCGCGCCGCCGCCTCAGGTGCAGCAGCGGCGGGAAAGGGGCGGGCGCG
>NW_015379267.1:167445-169462 GCF_001522545.3 Parus major | reverse complement strand
ACGGGACCGGGGGGCTCTGGCCGGGATCGAGGCGTTCCCCCGGGATCGAGTGGTTTTCCCGGTATTGAGTGGTTTTCCCGGGGTCGGAGCTGTCCCCCCGGGGTCGGAGGTGTCCCCCCGGCTCCGGTGGCTCCGTGTCCCCTCCCCGCGGGCCCGGGGCTGTGTCACCTGCCCGGGGGAGGGAAGGGGAGGTGAGGAGTTCCCGGAGCCGAGCCCAGCGAATCCAGCATTCCCGCACTCTTGGGGTTTGGCTCTGGAGCGTGTCCCGTGCCCGGAGCCGCTCGGTGTCCCGGGGAGGTGAGCAGAGGTACCCGGTACCGGCGGGGTTCCCTCATCCCCGGCCTTTTCCCCTCGCTGCCGGGCTCCGGGGATTTTCGGGGTGTCCGGTGCAGGGCAGAGCGCCCTGGCAGCTCCCCGGGGTTCCCGCAGATGCAGGCAGAAGCTGAATCCCTGGAGTTTGGGGAAGGAGGGAGAAGGCCCGGAGGAGGATGCGAGGGATGAGGATTCCATCCTCCCGCCTTGGCAGGGGATGGAGGAGAAGAGCTTTGGGAAGCACCTGGGCTCTTCCCCGCTGCAAGTTCTGTTCTGTTTCTCTCTGCTAAAACAAAACAAACAAACAAAAAAATCGGAATTTTCCCGGTGGTTTTGAAAGGATCGCGGGGTTGCCAAGTGGGATTTTAGGAGGGCTTTGTGTGTGTGATATGTGCTGATTTCCCCCGTGTTTATCCCATCTGATATTTCCCTCTGCCTCCACCTCTGCGCCAGGTGCGTTTCACTCCATCTCCTGCCATCCCCATCCCTGCCCCGGGCTGCCATTCCAGATGTGATCCCGGCAATTCTGAGAGCTTTTTCCAGAGGCTTCCTGAAAGAAAAGTGCAAATTCATGAAGCTCTTTTATTTTTCCAGCTAAGCAAGTCGCGTTTCCTGCGCTGCCGGGGGGGTTTGGGGCTGCATTCTGGTTTTTATTTTCCTCGGGGGGAAGCTCAGAGCTGCAGAAATTGGGATTTGGGCTTGGGATTATTTGTTCAAACACCTCTGGGATATTGGATATCGAGTATTTTTGGTAGATATTTGAATAATTTGAATATTTGGAATATTGCTCTGAGCAGAGGAGGATTTGGTGTGGGAGGTTATTGTGAGTTTTGAAGGGTTTAATTGACTTTTTAATCCAGTAATGATTAACTGATGTTTTCAGGGCAATTCTTGCTGTGGGGAGGGGGTAAATAGAGGCTAAATCATCCAAAAATTGAATATATTGTGTTGCAAGAACCACAGGATGTGGGGATTTCACCCCGAGAGCTGCATTTTCACCCCAAAAATGCCAAGTTTTTATCCATGCAAAGGCTTTTCCTTGGGATGGGAGCAGGAGATTCCCTGTGGGAACGCCTCGGGAAGGATTCCCGCAGCTCAGCAGAGATTTTTGCCGTAAACAGGAGGAGCAGGGCCGTGCCCAGAGCACACCTGAGGATCTCAGGCTCTTACAAAACTCCTCTCCTCGCTGACCTATTTCTCTCTGCCGCTCTGGGGGGCCTGCCAAAATCAAAAATAATTCCGTTTATTATTGATTATTAATTAATTTCCTGGTTCCACCAAAAAAAATAAAGGGGCAGAACTGAAAGGAAGCAGCAGGCAGGTGAGGAGAGGGAGATTTCTTTAATATTCTGTGCATAATTATGATATTAAAACATTTTATAGTATATAATAAATGCTATATATATCTATATAATATAATTCTATTATATTTCTATTTATTAAATGTATTAATAATATGATTTTATATATTATTAATATAATTTTAATATATAATATATTATATATATTATATATTATATACATTAATTATATATTATGCATTAATTCTATATTATTAATATATTAAGATATATTAAATATACATTAATATATTAATAGTATAATTTTATATATTCATATATAATATTTATATCCACATATATAATATATATTCATATATATATATAATTTGATACAGATATAGAAATGTTACGTTTTATAATGT
>NW_015379267.1:165440-167350 GCF_001522545.3 Parus major | reverse complement strand
AATATTTAATATAATAATTATTATATAATATAATATATTTAATATATAATTATATATTCTATAATTTATTATAGAATATTTAATATAATAATTATTATATACTATATAGTTCATATATAATTATATATTCTATAATTTATTATAAAATATTTAATATAATAATAATTATTGTATAATATATAATTCATATATGATTATATATTCTATAATTTATTATAAAATCTTTAATATAATAACATTAATATTTAATATTTATAGAATATATAAGAATATTTTATTTCTCCTGGTTCAATTCCTCCAGCACTCTCAGCCTGCTCTGCTCTCTCCCTGCAAGATCCAAAAAGGGAGGTGAAGTCAATTTTTAAAGCTGATTTTACTTTCCAAAACATCATTAATTTACCTTTTGTTAAATCTCTGCTCTTTGCCCTCTCAGAGTTTTATTTTGTGAATATTTGGAGGTTTCCCATCGCAATAATTAGGGAAAAAAGTGGATTTTTCTGCAGTGTTCATTTTATTCTCATGAAACTTAATAAAGTTTCACCCTTAAACCGATCCAGGTGAGATCCCCCTGCCCTGAGCTCCCTCAGGGGTTGCATTTTCCCAGCGTTTTCCACCAAAAACGGGGATTTTTCCTCCTGGATTGGAGCAAAATTGAGGGAATCTCTGGAGCCTGGGGGTGTTTTGGGTGGGATCGTCCCGCCTTTGGTGCCTCAAGGAGAATTTGAATCAAAACCTGATTTTTTTCATCACATTCCCATAGAAATCAGGCAAATCCTGTCCCACTTTTTGCCTTTTCATGGAGTTTTCCCAGGATTTGGGAGCAGCATTCCCGTTGTTCTCACCACCAGCAAATCACGAGACACAGACTTCCCTAAAAACCCCCCGAATTCCCAAATTCCCATGTTTTTCCAGGTGATTCTGGGATTTTGTGGGTTGCTCCTCCCTGCTGGAAAAGAGGGAGTGAATCCCTGGCAGTGCCAGCAGGAGATTCCTGCCCTTCCCGACACCCTTCCCTCGGGAGGTTTCGCACTGGGACTTTTCCCAGCATTTCCCAGCAGCTTTTCCAGCACCTTCTGCTGGGCCTGCTCCCTTTAGAAATGGGATTTTTTTTCCCCTAGAAATGGTTCTTTTCCCTGCCTGGAAATGGGATTGTTTTTCCCTTTGGAAATGGGATTTTCCCCCCCTGGAAATGGGATTTTTCCCTCCTGGAAATGGGATTTTCTCCCCCTGGAAATGGGATTTTCCCCCCCTGGAAATGGGATTTTCCCCCCCTGGAAATGGGATTTTTTCCCTCCTGGAAATGGGATTTTTTTCCCTCTGGAAATGGGATTTTTTCCCCCCTGGAAATGGGATTTTTCCCCCCTGGAAATGGGATTTTCTCCCTCCTGGAAATGGGATTTTTCCTCCCAGAAATGTGGGTTTTAGGGAGGCGATGGGAAAGGCAGGGGAGCTGCTGGGATTGGGATCTGGGTTAGGATTTGAGGGGAAAAAATGGGATAAAATCCAGGGAATCTGTGGGAAGAGGGTTTGGCTTGAGATCCATTGGGAATTGTGGGAGATCCATTGGGAATTGTGGGAGATCCATTGGGAATTCCCAGAGATCCATTGGGAATTGCAGGAGATCCATTGGGAATTACCAGAGATCCCTTGGGAATTCCCAGAGATCCATTGGGAATTACCAGAGATCCCTTGGGAATTACCAGAGATCCCTTGGGAATTACCAGAGATCCATTGGGAATTGCAGGAGATCCATTGGGAATTGCAGTAGATCTCTTGGGAATTCCCAGAGATCCCTCAGGAATTCCCAGAGATCCCTTGGGAATTCCCAGAGATCCCTCAGGAATTCCCAGAGATCCCTCAGGAATTCCCAGAGATCCATTGGGAATTCCCAGAGATCCCTCAGGAATTCC
>NW_015379267.1:161981-165160 GCF_001522545.3 Parus major | reverse complement strand
GGAATTCCCAGAGATCCCTTGGGAATTGCGTGGTGGCTCCAGGGCAGGGTTGGGAGCTTTGGCAGCGCCCGCTGGAATTTGGGTCACACCGGGATGGAGCAGCCCGGTGGGAACCTCGGGGCTGATCCAGGAAAATCCGGGAATTCAGCGCTGAAATCCCACGGGGAGCTGTGGATGGAGCCCTGCAGGTGGATTTTTGATGGGATTTTGGGATTTGGAGATCCCAAAGATGCCGAGGTAGAGACAGCAGGGAAAGCTCCTGGTGCTGTCATTCCATTGGCACCAAGGGGAATTTGGGAATTCAGCAGTGAAATTCCCACTGGAAGATCCAAACCCAGATTTTCCAGGGGTGTTTTCCAGGGATTTTGGAGGGAAATCCCAAAAGAAGTCCAGGTGAGGACAGGAAGGGAAAGCTCCCAGTGCTGTTGTTCCATCAGCACCGAGGAGAATTTGGGAATTCAGCAGTGAAATTCCCACTGGAAGATCCAAACCCAGATTTTCCAGGGGTGTTTTCCTGGGAATTCTGCGAGGCAGAGCTGGGAGGAGGATCCAGGTGAGGACAGGATGGGCTCTGGGGCCGTCTCAGAGCCTTTCCCAAACTTTTTGGGGATCCCAAAAGGCAGATTTGGTGTTGCAGTGAAAACCAGGAGGGATTTTGGGCTCCCCAGGAGAACATTCCAGCCGTGGGATTCCCTTTGGAGGCCGGAGTTGATTTTTGTTGGTTTTTTTTCTGATAAATTTCAGGTTTTTCTGCCACTTTCCACTCTCAGCAAAGCTCCAAAATGTCGAGTGGGGTTTTTTAGGATGAGCTGGAATCCCCAAGGGTTTAAAAATGGTGTTAAAGCATGAGTGAGAGACTCTGGAGTTTGTGTGTGACATTCCAATGGAATTATTGCAACCTTTTATTCCTATGGAATATAAATTGTGTCGGGGCAGGGATGTGCAATGCCAAAAAATCCTGAATTCTTCTGTAAAAAAACCCAAATTTGCTCGTTTTCCCCATTCTCCCCATTGCAAAAATCTCATTTAAGGGGCTGGGCATAAAAATTCCTTAATTTTTGCCAAATTCGTGCTGAAATTGAGATTTTTCCTGCCGGGAAATGTCCAGGTGGGAATTCCAAGGTGGATTTGGGGCAGGATATTCACACTTCATTTACACCTCTGCATATCCAAGGACACCGAGACACCTCGGGGACTCTTTGGGGGGAAAAATGCTAATTTTGGGCAAGAGATCTTGATGACAGATTTCCTTTTTTGAGGCTTTCACCGAGCCTGGAGCTCGGGGTCAGTGATGCTTAATGGGAAGTGCCAGGATTGAAATAAAATCTGAATTAAATCTTTTCATTTTCTTCAAGCTACATCAGCAGAGAGGTGTGAAAATAAGAGATTTTAAAGGAAAAAAGGGATTTTGGCACCTCTTTGGACAATTTTACAAATTTAAAGGGTCCAAAGACTTTGTAGTGTGGTCATAAATAGCTTTTTTTTGGTCTAAAAATGATGAAATATTGATTCAGAAGTGATAAATGGGAAATGTGAACCAGGGAAGCACCTGGGGGTATTTTAATCTTATTTTCAGTTTGTTTTTTTTTTTTTAAAAATATGCAGGAATAGATTGGAATACCTGGAATTTCCTAATTCCAAAGTTTTTAATTTTTAAATACTTCAGGCGGTGGGAAGGGCCTGGAGTTGTGATTTGAGGGTAAAGAACTAAAAGTTATTTTAAAGCTTTTTTTTTCTACTTCGAGAAAAACATTGAGTTTGTGACTGTTCTTAGATTCAACAAAAAAAAAACCAACAAAACAACCCTCATTTATTGCAAAATCCGAGGGATTTTAATGCTGAATCCCCAAATGGAAACCTCTGGAATGTATTTTTCATGGAGATAATGCTTGAAAAAAATCCAGGAATCTCTGGTTGGAAAGGGCTTTGTGTCTCCCAAAAATCCGGATGCAGGCAGATCATTCCTCCCGAAAAATGGGAAAAGCCTGAGGGTTCTTCCTCGTGGTTTTTCTGTTCCACTGGCAGCGTTCTGTAGATATTTTATTTTATTTTTTTCCCCTGGGATTTGGGAATTTGTGATTTTTCCAGGAGCCTGTGGAACACTTGGGAGGGAAATTCCCAGCTCCCAGGACAAGGGAAAGAGGAAAAAAAAATGAAATAAATTCAAGTGTTGCCTGCTGAGTCAGCACAATCCCCGTGCTGGAGTTATTTTGGGAATAAATAACGGGATGAGGTGGGAGCTCTGGAATTGCAGAACTCACAGGATTTATCCCCTGCACCTAATCCTGGATTATTCCAGGAATGCTCAGGAAAAAGCTGGGGGAAAAGGCTCAGCTGAGGTGGGAGCTGTGCCCTGGAATTGCAGAAAACTCGGGATTTATTCCCTCTTTCTCCAGGGTTTTGTGTCCCTGCCCAGGCTCTCTGGAACTGAAGGAAAAGCTTTTCCCAGGGAATTCGGGGCTGGCAGCGACAGGAGAGTTCTGATTTCCCGGTTTTCCGCAGGAATTGGGAATGCTGCTCCCAAATCCCCTCCTGCTGGGTGCAAAAAATGGGATTTCTCTTCCCTGATTCCCTTTCAGGATTATTTTCCTGAGGATTTTTGAGGCTCAGGTGGGTCCCCAGGTTTGGGAATGGTTTTGGGAATGGGAATAGGGTCGTTAGCAGCACTCAGCGCTTTATTTTGCTTTTCATTTGCATTTATTTTGCATTTATTTTGCATTTCCATGGGCTCAGGCAGCTCCAGCACTTCCCATGGAAATGCAAAATTCGGGATGTGCCAGAGTGAGGCTCTGGGAGATAAAACCTCCCCTCTTAAAAACAGATTTTCAGGAATTTTTTTGCACCTAAAGCAGCTGAAATGCACAAGAAAGAAGGGATTGGGGGCTGAGGGGAATAATTGAAATAATTCCCTTCAGATATGTTTTCCCACTCTTTGGGAAAGGCTGGGCCTTTCCAGGCACCTGTGCTTCCAACTGGGAGAGTTTATTGAGGCTTTTTTATTGCAAATAAAATTTGTTGCAGATTTATTGAGCTGTTACGGAATTGTGGAATATCCTGATAAGGGGACCCTCAGGGTTTGAATCCAATTCCTTCACAGGACACCCCAAAAATGTCATTTTTAGCCCTCACTTTGTGTTTTCCCGGTGCAATCTGTAGTTTTTCCCTGCTGGTTAATTCTT
>NW_015379267.1:158917-161314 GCF_001522545.3 Parus major | reverse complement strand
TTTTCCCTCACATCCTCACCTTCTGAAATCCTGGTTTTCCTCAGGTTTTTCCCACTTTTCCCTCAGTTTTTCCTCAGCTTTTCCTTCGGGCCGAGCCCAACCCAGGCCGGGCCTGAGGCCTGCCCAGCCGAGCTCAAATCTCTCTATTTTTAGCGCCGATAACACCAAAAAATGCGGTTTTTCTTCAGAATCTCGGTGTGAACTTGCTCCCACACACTCACCAGCTTCCTCCACCCACTCTTTTGTCTGCAAATTGTGCTTTTATTTCTTCAGAGTTGGAGCTTTTCATGTCGGAGACCTCGCAAAGCTTTGATTGCTCGGCTTGGCTCTGCAGATATTCCCCAGGTTTGGGGCTTGATAAGCATCAAAAATCGCTTTGAAACTTTTGTTTCCTTTTTACATCTTAATCAACGCCTTCATCTCTCCTTTGGCAGCGTGACCGGGGATTTGTTCTGTGGAAAAATCAGCCTTGATTAAATTAAATTCACCTTTAAAACAACAAAAAACGCTTTGGTGTTTTGGGATTAAAAACACCCAAACGCTGCTTTGGGATTAGAAATTTAAAAGCAGGGCGGGGAAAGTGTTTTAAGAGCTATTTTCGGGCAGTATTTCACAGCTGTTGTTTGGACTAAATGACCGAGGAGAGTTTTGTTTTTTATTTAAATAATGTTTTGGAAAGTTGTGGGTCCCTTGAGGAAGGCAGTGAAAGGTTTGGAGCAAACAGCTTTGATAATTCAGAATAAACCCCACTGTGTTGATTTGAGGTGGTACCTGTTGATAAAAAAGGATTTTTTTACACATAATAAATATCCTTTTAGTGAACAGAGGTGAAATATTGGCAGGAATTTTCACAATAAAGGTGAAATTTCCTTTTCCTGCCGAAATTTTTTGTGCTTTCCTGGCTCTGCAGTGGAATTCCGGATTTCCTCCTGCAGCCTCCTAGAGATGTTTAATATGATGAGGAAATAAATCAAGTATTTTCTTCATGGAACAGGGAATTTTCTGAACTCCTGAATAATTCATCCCACTCCAAGGAAAAGCTACAATGGGATCCATCCTTCCCAAGGCTTCTTTGGGAATACATTGGGAATTCCAGCTGGACAAAAACACTTCATTTTATATTTGGAATAATTTGGAAGCCCCGGAGAAATGCTCAGGAAGCTGTTTTAATGAAGTTTGTAATCAAACAATTCGGAATTCCATGGGTTTTTTTCCCATTCTTTCCCCGGTGTGGCACTTCACAAAGGTTCTCTTTATTATTAATAATTAATATTAATTATTCAGCGGTTGGTTCATCTCCTGTCCAGTTAAAATTCCCTCCAAAGCGGGGGAAATTCTGGTGGGACAAAAATGATAATACAGGAATGTCTGGAAGAGAGGAGGATTGGGTATTTGGGATATTGGGAAGGAATTCCCTGGGAAGTTGGGGAATTCTATCCCTGGAAGTGTCCCAGGCCAGGCTGGGATCAGGGAAGGTGTCCCTGGATGGGCTTTGATGGGATTTGATGGGATTTGATGGGATTTGATGTCCCTCCCATCCCATTCTGGGGTGTCTCCATCCCTAATTCTCCTTCCCTCTGATCCCGGGTTTAACTCCAGGTTTAGCTCAGGAATTCCCAGGCTGCTCCTGATGGGATCAGCCCATCCCAAGCTGGAATTGTCCCTCTGGAAACAGGAGGAATGTGTGGGATTGATTGCTGTGTGTCCATGAGGGACCGCGTGGCGCCCGTGTGGGAAGCGGGGATGGGCAAAGCGATGCCGTGCCGTGGGGATTTGGGAGCTGGGGGGAGAATTCCTCAAATCCCTCCGAGTCTGGGGTCTCTGGGGTGTTCTGATCCCAGTGGTGATCTCCTGATCCCAGTGGTGATCTGCTGATCCCAGTGGTGATCTGCTGATCTCAGTGGTGATCTGGTCATCCCAGTGATGATCCCCTGACCCCATGGATGATCCTCTGACCCCCTGAATGATCCCCTTACCCCATGAATGATCCCTTGACCCCAGTAATGATCCCCTGACCTCATGGATGATCTCCTGACCCCCTGGCTGATCCCCTGACCCCCTGGCTGATCCCCTGACCCCCTGGCTGATCCCCTGACCCCATGGGTGATCCCCTGACCCCATGGATGATCCCCTGACCTTCAGAATGATCCCCTGACCCCATGGGTGATCCCCTGACCCCATGGATGATCTCCTGACCCCATGGGTGATCCCCTGACCCCATGGATGATCCCCTGACCCCATGGGTGATCCCCTGACCCCATGGGTGATCTCCTGACCCCATGGATGATCCCCTGACCCCAGTGATGATCCCCTGACCCCATGGATGATCCCCTGACCGCTCTCTGTTGTCTCTTACAGATAAAATGCTCGAGGGCTCCGCTTCCTGCCGAAGATCCC
>NW_015379267.1:154327-158697 GCF_001522545.3 Parus major | reverse complement strand
CCCCATGAGCCCCCCCAGATGAGCCAGGCAGCCAAGGGCGAGCCCCCCGGGGCCGGCATGGCACAGGAGGGGCCGCCCGCCTTCTACCCCGGCCAGGAGCTGGACCTGTCCACCAAGGTGTACAAGAGGGAGTCAGGGAGCCCCTTCTCGGTGCTGGTGGACAGCAAAGTGAGCAAAGGCCACCTCCACGAGAGGGAGGAGCAGCCGTTTTTCAGGGAGAGCAGAGCGGTAGGAGAGGTCCGGGCTGTGAAAGAAGACAGGGAAAACTCTGACGACTCTGAGGAGGAGGAAGAGGAGGAAGATGAAGTGACTTACAAAAGGGAGCAGATTATAGTGGAGGTAAACCTTAACAACCAAACCTTAAATGTGTCCAAAGGGGAGAAGGGTGTCCCCTCCCAGTCCAAAGAGACTGCTGTCCTTAAGAGCAGCAGTGAGGAAGAGGAGGGTGACAGTGGGGAAGAGGCCACGGAAGACAGTAACGATTACGAGGAGAACGAGAGGCAGAAGAAGAAGGAGAAAAGAGTGGAGAAGGTTAGTGTTGGCCAGAGGAGGAGCAGGAGAGCGGCCTCCGCCGCCGCCGCCGCCGCCTCGCCGGCGCCCCGAGCCACGCGGGGCCGCAGGAAGAGCGCGGAGCCCCCCAAGAGGAAGAAGAAAGCTGCAAAGGAGCCCAAGGCGCCTGTGCAGAAAGCCAAGTGCGAGGAGAAGGAGACTCTGACCTGTGAGAAGTGCCCCAGGGTGTTTAACACACGCTGGTATCTGGAGAAGCACATGAACGTCACCCACAGGCGGATGCAGATCTGCGACAAATGTGGGAAGAAATTTGTGCTAGAGAGCGAGCTGTCCCTCCACCAGCAAACTGACTGTGAAAAAAACATCCAGGTAGGTGTGCTCGCCTGCTGGCCAGGCCCCCACGCCTGGAGCCGGCTGCTGGACGCTTCACAGGGGGAAAAAATCTCATTTTGCGCGGCCCCGGGTGCTGAGCCGGGCCCGGGCTCTGCCTGATCCCACATTTTGGGGTGTCCCAAAAGGAGGGAACGGCAGGGAAAAGAGTGCTGAGCTGCTGTGAGCTGGTACTCCAGGAGTAAGCTGTGAGTTGGGAGCACGGAGCTCCCTTGGCAGGGTCGGAGCCTGGAGTAGCCGGTCCTAAAAATGTGAAGTTTTGTGGTGAATCCTCATCCTCGTCCTCATCCTCCTCCTCCTCCTCACAGCTCCCAGTGCATTCCCAGTTCCCGGGGTTCTGGGGGCCAGCTGAGCCTCCAGGGGAAGCAGAATCCCAGGGATTCCCTGGAATGGGAGATCTGTGAGGTTGGGATGGGATTTAAACCCTTCCAACACCACGAGGCAAAGGGAATTCCCAGAGTTTGGGAAGGGCTCGGAATTCCAACCCTGCACCCCGAGCCTGCCCAGAAAGCCCAGCAGATCTCCTGAAAAACCAAAATCTCATTTTGTAACTCCCTGGGAACTTTTAATTAACTGGGAACTTTTGGGAAGCGCTCCCAGGTTTCCGATCCCTCGGGGTCGGGCTCTGCTGCTCTCTCCAGCACCCCAAAATCTGCTTTTTTAGCCTCATTCCCACCCACCTCCTCCCAAAATCCTCCCAGTTGGAATTTTGGGCAGCTGGAATTCGTAGGGCGAGGAGGGGATTTTTTTTTGTGTGTGTGTGTGAGAGTTTGAGCACAATAATTGAATATTTTTCATTGTTTGTTTGCTTTCAGTGCTGAGCTGGGTCGATCCTCAGCTCTCACTGTGTGGGAGATGGGGAATATTTCTTTTAATTTCTCTTTTCCCAGCTCTGTGTAACTCTGGGTTGGTTTTTTGGGGGTTTTTTTCCCTTTGTGTTTCAGCTCAAGGAAGGATTTATTAATACAAATTTAATTTTTGCGTCTTTTGAAAGAAATATTTTAAAATTTCAGTGCGGCGGGGCAAGATTTAAATGGGAATTTAAGAGATGCCCCAGCGTGCAGGGGGTTCATTCACAGCATAAAACCCAAAGGGATTAAAGCAAGAATTAAAATTAAAATTGAAGCAGCAATTCCTGAATATTTTGAACACATAAAACAGAGAAATACCCCTGTATCCATCCACTTGTGTCCAACAGTGATGGGAAAAGGAGAAATTATGGAATTTATGGTTTAAATCCAGAGGAATTCCAGAAACTTCCCAGGGCCAGCAGCACTGGGAGTCACCTTCAGATCCTCAACATCCAGGAATAAATCCAGCAATCCTTGTTCTGTCCTGACCTTTGGGATGTGATTTTTGATGTGTTTTTATTCCCGTTGCCAACAGGATGGAGGGGAAAAACCTGAAATTTTCCTTAATTTGGGGTTAAATGTGCCAAGGGGGAGCTTTATCCCGGAATAAAAACGGTTTGGTGTTGGATGGAAACGTTTTTTCATCCCAGGGATGGAATGGATCTGTTTTTCCAGGAGATTTCTGCTTTTCCATCTGCCCCAGGCAGCACCCGCAGGGAATTTCTGTCGTCTCCTGGAGCTGGGTGCTTTAATCCTGAAATTCCCTGGTAGCCCTGACCCCTCCAGGGCTCGTCCTGCTGGAAATCCGAGGATTTGGGGTCATTCCCTGGGATTTCTCTACTCCCTCGGAGGTGTTTTCCTCTCCCAAGAGGGGAATTCCAGCAGGATTCCCACACCTGCAGAGATTCAGAGAAGGAGCAGAGTTGATTAATTTGTTAATTAATCAGCGCCCAGCCCTTCCTCCTGATGGGCTGGGACGTGGAGATATCCCAAAAATCCCCAAAGATCCCAAAACCATCCCCAGAAGTTCCTCCCTGTGCCCTCCGAGGTGAAGATGGTTTGGTTTCCTCGCGCTCCAGGATTCCCAGCCGGAATTTCCACCCCGGGCACGGATTTTTTGATGGAATTCCAGGAAGAGCTGCCTGAGATCCTCGGGGGGCAGATTTCCTGGGCATCCCACAGGAGTTCTGGGGAGGAATTGTCACATTCCAGAGTCACTTTGGAGCCCCAGTGGTGCCTTTGGTGAGTGAAGAGAACGGAGGAGGAGGAGCCGATCCTGGAGCTGATCCTGGAGCTGATCCTGGAGCTGATCCCGGAGCCGATCCTGGAGCCGATCCTGGAGCTGATCCTGGAGCTGATCCCAGAGCTGATCCCAGAGCTGATCCCAGAGCTGATCCCAGAGCTGATCCCGGAGTGTCCAGTGGGATCAGAGCTGCTTTCCATGGGGATCCAGGAGGATGGGAACTGATTTCCATGGGGATCCAGAGGGATCAGAGCTGCTTTCCTTGGGGATCCAGCGGGATCAGAGCTGCTTTCCATGGAGATCCAGCAGGATTTGAGCTGCTTTCCATGGAGATCCAGGAGGATGGGAACTGATTTCCATGGAGATCCAGCGGGATCAGAGCTGCTTTCCGTGGAGATCCAGCAGGATTTGAACTGCTTTCCGTGGAGATCCAGTGGGATCAGAGCTGCTTTTCTTGGAGATCCAGCGGGATCAGAGCTGCTTTCCATGGAGATCCAGTGGGATCAGAGCTGCTTTCCATGGAGATCCAGCAGGATTTGAACTGCTTTCCATGGAGATCCAGCGGGATCAGAGCTGCTTTCCGTGGAGATCCAGGAGGATGGGAACTGATTTCCATGGAGATCCAGGAGGATGGGAACTGATTTCCATGGAGATCCAGGAGGATGGGAACTGATTTCCATGGAGATCCAGCGGGATGGGAGATCCTGGCCTGGCCACACCCGGATTTGGGGGGGACAGGAAGGGCTGGATGGGGCTTTGGGAATTTAACGGTGTCGGCCTCCTCCAGCTGCGTTGGGCTTTTCCCTCCCCACGAGTTTGGCTTTTCCCTCTCCAAGGGTTTGGATTTTCCCACTCCAGAGTTTGGATTCTTTCTGCTCCAAGGATTTGGATCCTTCTCACTGAAAATGTTTGGATTTTCCCATTCCAAGGGTCTGGATCCTTCTCTCTCCAAGGTTTTGGATTCTTCCCACTCCAACAGTTTGGATCCTTCCCTCTCCAGGAGTTTGGATTTTCCCTCTCTGAGGGTTTGGGTTCTTCTCACCGGAAATGTTTGGATTTCCCCTCTCTGGGGTTTGGATTTTCCCTCTCTGAGGGTTTGGATTTTCCCTCTCTGGGGTTTGGATTTTCCCTCTCCAGGGCTTTGGGCTCTCCAGCAGCTCAGGGCTGTGGATTTTCCCTGCTCGGCTCCCTCCGGTGCTCTGGGCTGTGAGGATCAGGAGGCACCGGAGCCTCCCCTGGGGTGCCAATCACCAAATCCGGGGTGTAAATCCCCAAATCTGGGTGTAAATCCCCAAATCCGGGGTGTAAATCCCCAAATCTGGGTGCCAATCCCCAAATCCGGGGTGCCAATCCCCAAATCCAGGGTGTAAATCCCC
>NW_015379267.1:150445-151567 GCF_001522545.3 Parus major | reverse complement strand
CGCAGCGCACACCAAGGACATGCCCTTCACCTGCGAGACCTGCGGCAAGTCCTTCAAGCGCAGCATGTCCCTCAAGGTGCACTCCCTGCAGCACTCCGGGGAAAAGCCCTTCCGCTGCGAGGTGAGACCGGGAATGCCGGGAATTCCACCCGGGAAATCCGGGAATTCCGCCCGGGAAATCCGGGGAACATGGGCGGCTCCATCAGAGACCAGGAATTCTCTGTGTGGATAATCGGGCAGCGGGGATCCCAGCAGAGATCCCTCCACAGGGATTGAATCTGGAGGGATTGAGGGGTTAAATCCATGGGATAAATAAATCCATGGGATAAATAAATCCATGGGATAAATAAATCCAGGGGATAAATCCCTGGGAATGCTCCTGGGGGGTGGGAATGGCCCTGGCTGGGATGGGAACGGGTGCTGGTTCCATCAGAGTTTGGGAATTCCGATCACCCAGCGGTGATCCCAGCACAGGGGGATCCTCAGGGATCTCCAGAGGGATTGAAGGGTTAAATCCAGGGGGTAAATCCATGGGATGAATCCATGGGAACACTCCAAGAAGTGGGAATGGACAGGAATCCAGGGCAGTTTATCAAAGTTTGGGAATTGTCCCTGGAGGAGCCATGGAGCGGCGATCCCAGCACGGATGGATTTGCTCGGTTGTGTTTCTCCCAGATTTAAATCCCAGTTTTCCCTCCACACCCAAGCCAGATCCAAATCCCATTAGTTTTCCCTGCTCCCATATTAATTTTCCCTGGAAGTTGGAGCTGGGAGAAGTGAAATTACAGGGGAAAACACCCAAATTCCTGCCGGGTTTTGAGGGGAATCCTCCAAAAAACTCCCAAAGATCCGAGCTAGCGCCGCAGGTCCGAGTTCGGTTTGGTGGGAATTGCGACATTCCCTGGTAAATTCCCGGGAATCGGGGCCGGGATTCCCTGTCCCCCTTGGGAAGGGATCGAGGCAGGGAAGCTCCCCCCGCCCGCTGGGGAAATTCTGGGAATCCCCAGGGAATTGGGGGCTGGGAGAGGGGAAGGGTGGTGGTGCTTGGGATGGGAATTCCAAGGGAAGGAATTCCCGGGAAGGGGAGGCAGAGTCCTCTAGTGGAGAGAGACGCTTTTTGCC
>NW_015379267.1:147032-148328 GCF_001522545.3 Parus major | reverse complement strand
CACACGCGCAGCACCCGCAGCACCCGCAGCACCTGCCCGTGCCCCCCGTGCCGCACCTGCCGCCGCCCCCCGCCCTCTTCAAGAGCGAGCCCCTCAACCACCGCGGCCACGGCGGCGACGGCTTCCTGCGGCACCTGGACAAGGGCGGCGCGGCACAGCCACACTGAGACAGCCGCGGGAACCGGGACGGGAACCGGGACGGGAAACGGGATGGGAACCGGGATGGGAGCTGTGCCGGGAGCTGTGCCGGGATCTGCACCGGGAGCTGTGCCGGGATCTGTGCCGGGATCTGCACCGGGATCTGCACCGGGAGCTGTGCCGGGATCTGCACCGGGATCTCTGCCAGGAGCTGCTCCGGGAGCTGAGCCGGGATCCCTGCTGGGAGCTGTGCCGGGATCTGCTCCTGGACCTGCACCAGGATCTGTTCTGGAATCTGTGCCGGGATCTGTGCCAGGAGCTGCTCTGGGGTCTGTGCCGGGATCTGCTCCCGGATCCGGGATGGGATCGAGCCCCTGAACCGTGGCGAGCGCTTCCCGCGGCGCCGGGACGAGGCACGGCCACGCCGAGACGCTCCGGGATCTGGGAGCCGGGATCCAGGTTTGGGATCTCGGCTCCGGGATGGGATCTGGGCTGGGATCCAGTCCCCGAGCTGCTGTGGCCACGGCAGCCGCGGCGTCCTGCGGCGCCGGGATCCGGGATCTGAGTTTGGGATCTCCGTGCTGCCGCCCCGCACCGTGCCAGGGATCGGGGTTTGGGATCTGGGCTGGGATCCAGGCCCTGAGGCACCCCGGGCACGGCCAGGCGGGACAGGACGGGATCCAGCTCTGGGATCTGGCCTTGGGATCCGGGATCCAGTGTTGGGATCTGGGCTTGGGATCCAGGATCTGCCCTCCTGCTCCCCCACAGCGCACCTGGGACCTGGGATCCGGCTTTGGGATCCGGGATCCAGCTTTGGGATCTGCTCTGGGTCTGGGATCCGGGATCCAGTGTTGGGACCTGGGATCCGGTGTTGGGATCCGGGATCCAGTGTTGGGATCTGCTCTGGGTCTGGGATCCAGGATCCTGCTTTGGGATCCTCCCTGGGATCCGGGATCCAGTTCTGGGATCCTCTCTGGGATCTGGGATCCAGCTTTGGGATCCTCTCTGGGATCTGGGATCCAGCTTTGGGATCCTCTCTGGGATCCGGGATCCAGCTTTGGGATCCTCTCTGGGATCTGGGATCCGGCTTTGGGATCCTCCCTGGGATCCGGGATCCAGCGTTGGGATCCTCTCTGGGATCTGGGATCCGGCTTTGGG
>NW_015379267.1:138295-145455 GCF_001522545.3 Parus major | reverse complement strand
AGCTGTTTCCCAGCCCGGGATGTTCCCGGATGGTTTTTAGGGACAGAGTCGGGGATTTGGGGCAATTCCAGGTCCAGGCTGGAGCTGTTCCCGTGGGAATTGTCCCGTTCCAGGCTGGGATTCCCTGGGGCTCCCTCGGGACCCCTCACGTTGGATTTTCTCCCCCTGGAGCCAGGAAAATCCCGTTTTCCTGGGAATTCCTCCTCTTTGTGCCGCTTTTCTCGCCCCGATCCCACCGAACTCCCCCGGGGGGGGAATCCCGGCCTGATCGCGGCTTTTGGGATTCGTTTTTAGCCGGAAAAGGCGGAATTCTCCCCCAGGACAAAGCTGGGTTGGGAAAACCTCTGGAATTTGCTCCTCCCAAGGTTTTCCCAATCCCGGAGTTGGGTTTTCCATAACATTGGAAACTCCGGGACCGTTCTGGGTCCAAACCCCTCATTTTTGGCTGAACGGAGGCCCCTCAGAAATGACGTTTTTAAACAATTTTCTCCAGAATATTTAACCCCCCCGTTCCCTCCTGGCAGGAAAAATTCCAATCCTGAATTCCCAACCGCTGCAATTCCTGGAATTCTCTGCCTTCCACCCCTGCAATTCCCTGCTCAGGCCTGGGATAATCTGATTTTTAAACGCTGGGAAAGCCCCAAATGGACGAGCAATAATTTCTATTCCAGGTTCTTTTCCCCCTTCTCCATAAATTCCAGGCTGCTCTCCCGAGAATTCCAGAATCCGGGAAGGTTTTTTTTTTTCCTGTTCTTCAGCTCCGCTCTGTATCGGATCATTCTGAGAATTTATGAACTTCCTTTCTGTGGAAGAAGATTAAAAATTCCAACCCCTCTTTCCCGGTCTGGCCGTGATGTGAGGTGCTGGGAGGGCGGGCTGGGATCCTTCCCAAGGGATTTATTCCAGGAAAAAAGGGTGGGAAAGTGGGGTTTGAAATGCAGGAAAGTCAAGAATTTGAAAGAATCCGGGCGGATCCAGGGGTTGGGAAAGGCTCCCGTGGTTATCCCGGAGCTGCCAGGAGCGTCCCGGGGCTCTCCGCAGTGGAAAATCACCGGGAGCGTCCCTGCCGAATTCCCGGGATGGGAGCGGGAAAGGATCGGGATGGGAGCGGGAAAGGATCGGGATGGGATCGGGATGGGAGCGGGAAAGGATCGGGATGGGGCCGGGACGGGTGCGGGATGGGATCGGGAAGGGGCCGGGATGGGATCGGGATGGATCCAGGATGGGTCCGGGATGGGATCGGGATCGGTCCGGGATGGGTTCGGAATGAGCCCGGGATGGATCCGGGAAAGGATCGGGAAGGGATCGGGATAGATCCGGGATGGGTTCGGGATGGGTCCGGGACGGGTCCGGGATGGGATCGGGATGGGTCTGGGATGGATCCGGGATGGGTCCGGGAAAGGATCGGGAAGGGATCGGGATAGATCCGGGATGGGTCCGGGACGGGTCCGGGATGGGATCGGGATGGGTCTGGGATGGATCCGGGATGGATCCGGGATGGATCCGGAATGAGCCCGGGATGGGTCCGGGATGGATCCGGGAAAGGATCGGGATGGGTTCGGGATGGGTCCGGAATGGGTTCGGAATGAGCCCGGGATGGGTCCGGGAAAGGATCGGGAAGGGATCGGGATGGGTCCGGGACGGGTTCGGGATGGGTCCGGGATGGATCCCGCTGGATCCCGGTGGGAAGGGGCAGGAACCCGTGGGGAATTCGCCCTTTGGAATCTCCCGCTCGGCCGCGCTCGGAGCGGGGCTGGAGCGGCTCCAGAGGGGGAGAAAAGTCCGGGAAAAAGCGGGAGCGAATTCCAGAGCCGGAGTGTCCCGGGCTGAGGAGGGGATCAAATAATCCCCTAAAATAATCCCCTAAAATAATGATTCCCTACAAGAATTCCCTACAAGAATTCCCTAAAAGAATTCCCGGTATTCCCCAGGAGAGGCCGGTGGGGCAGGGTCGGCACCGGGGACGGTGCCGGGATCGCTCCGGGCTCTGCTCCGCGATGGAATTTCATGGAAAAGAGGAAAATCCCGACCTTTGTGGCCGTGCCCGCGGGACGGGGACAACGTGGCACTGCCGGCACCGCCGCGGCTCTTCCCGACCTTTGGAATCCCGGCCGAGGATTCCATTCCCGGACACCTTTAATTAAAAACCAGCAAAAAGCCCCAATTCCGCTGGGATTTGGGTTTTTCGCGGCCGAGGCGGCGCCCGGCGGGCGCTGCTCGGGGTTTTTATCTCGGCGGCTTCTGCGGGGCCGCGATAGCGGCGGGGCCCGGGCGGGGCGGGGGGTCCTGGCACGGCCACCCCGCAATTCCCGGGACAGCGCCGGTCCCGCCCGGCCCCGCCCGGTCCCGCCGCTATTCTGGGCACAATTCGGGCTTTTCTCGCTCAACCGCGGCGCCGGGGGGGCTCCGGGGGCTGAACCGGAGCCGGGGGCGCTCCGGGGACTGAACCGGACCCGGGGGGGCTCCGGGGGCTGAACCGGAGCCGGGGGGGCTCCGGGGGCTGAACCGGAGCCGGGGGGGCGGCGGCGGAGCGGGGGAGAAGCCGGGATCAGGACCGGGATTGGAATTGGGATCGGGATCGGGATCATGATCGGGATCGGGATGAGAATGAGGATGAGGATCAGGGATCAGGATGAGGATCGGGGTTGGGTTTGGGATGGGGATGGGGATGAGGATGAGGATGAGGATGAGGATGAGGATGAGGATGGGGATGGGGATGAGGATGAGGATGGGGATGGGGATGAGGATGAGGGATCAGGATCAGGATCGGGGTTGGGTTTGGGATGAGGATGAGGATGAGGGATCAGGATGAGGATCAGGGCTGTGTTTGGGTTGTTTTGTCCCCATTTGGGGACTTCGGCGGGGGCGGGACCCGCGCGGGCCCCGGGAAAGGGGGCGGAGCCTGGCAGGGCCCCGCCCCTCCGCGGCGGGGAAGCTGCGCCGCCATTGGCTGCGCTGCCGATGACGTCGCGCACTGCGGCGGCCCCGCTGGCGTCGCTTTAAAGGGGCCGCGCTCGCAGCAGCGCCGGCGGCGGCACCGGGCACGGAGCGGCCCCGAACCGGCACCGAACCGGCCCCGAGCCTGGGCTGCCCCCGCACCGCCCCCGCACGCTCCGGTACCGGGGCGGACCGGGCGCTCCCGGCAGGTTCCGACCCGGTAAGGAGGCGAGAGGCGGCACCGCGGCGGTACCGGGAGATACCGGATCCGCCACGGCTGCTGCCGGTACCGAGGACCCCCCCCGGTTGGATCCTGTCGGGTTCGGATGGTGCCGGTACCGGGGGGTCTCCAATCGGCGGGATCCTGCCGGGACCGGAGCTGATGGTGCCGGTACCGGGGGATGCCGACACGGTCGGACCCTGTCGGTACCGGAGCGCTCCCCAGCCGGTTGGACCCTGCCGGTACCGCTGCGGCTGCTGCCGGTACCGGGAGGTGCCGCCCGGGCGCGGAGCGACCGCCATCCAGTCCCGCCGGTACCGGCAGCAGCCGCGGAGCTCGGGGAGGGCTGAGCCGGTACCGGAGCCGCTGCCGGCCCGGTGGCACCGGGGGAGAGGCCGCGGCTACGCTGGGATCGGGGATCGGGGCTGGATCTCCCGAACCGGGCGCTCCGGGGCTGCGCATTCCCGGCAGGAAAAACAAATCCCGGGAAAAGCCGGAGCAGCCCCGGGTGACCTGGGAGGGGCCGCCCGCTCCCAGTCCCGGGAATCCCGGGAATCCCGGGAAAAGCGGAGCCCGGGGAGGGTCCAGGGGACCCCGGGGCTGGCTGGGACCGGCTCCCAGCGCTCCTTTCCCGGGATTTTCCCGCATTTCCTCCTCTTCAGGTTCGGGGCGGGTCGGGTTCGGTTCCAGCGGCGCCGGGACCGAGTCCCGCTCCCGGTTCTCCCCTCGTGGCTTTGGGATTCCCCCCGCTCGGTTCCCGGGAATTCCGCTGGAGGACAGGAGCCGGAGCTCGTTAAAATCCGAATATCGAACGCATCAAAATCCCCTTTGGGGTTAAAAACCTCCAGAGCCGACACGATCGGAGAGCGCCGGCGGAAAGCGCCGCTGCCCCGGGAATTCCTCCGGGATCCCGGAATTCCCAGGCTCCGGGAGCGGCTCCGGATTTCTGGGAACCCGCGGGGATCGGGAGGGCGGCGGCGCCTCCGGCCCTTCCTCCCTCGGAGATCCCAAAATCCCGAATTTCGGGGCACAAACCGCGCCGGGAAACGATTCCCAGCAATTCCCAGGCGGCTCCCGAGCCTCATCCCGAACTCGGGGAGTTGAAATCTTTATTCCAGAACAATTATCCCATTTATTTTTCCGTCCCGACTCTCCGGCTGCGCTCGTTTTTGGGTTTTTTGGGGTTTTTTTGGGGAAATTCGGCTGCTCCGCTGCCCAAGGGAGCCCCTTTTTCTGCGGGAAGGGAACCGGGATCCGCTCCCGCCGGGATTTCCCTTCCCGCTGGGAATTCCAGAGCCCGGGCTGAGCTCTGCTTTACTGGGATTTCCTTCTCCGTATCCCAAGGATTTTGGGGGATGCCAGGGATCCCGCAGGGGATTTCAATCCCCAAATACCCCCTGGGATTCAATCCCGAAATAATTCAGGCTCCGGTTTTAAGGCCCGTTTTGATCCCGTTCATCGCGGGTTTGGGTCCGGTTTGGGGGCGATTTTGGGGCCGTTTTTAGATCCGGTTTTGGGGCCTTTTTGGGGCGGTTTTGGGGCGATTTTTGGGGGGAGCAGCTCCTGCAGCCGCATCTTGGGGATGCTCCGGGCTGGGAGATGGGGTTGGGATTGTCCCGGGATTGTCCCGGTGGTCCCGGGGTTGTTCCGGGATTGTCCCGGGGTTGTCCCGGGGTTGTCCCGGTGGTCCCGGGATTGTCCCGGTGGTCCTGGGATTGTCCCGGGACTGTCCCGGCATTGTCTCGGGATTGTCCCGGTGGTCCCGGTGGTCCCGGGATTGTCCCGGGAGCCGCGTTTTCCCCCGGGATCCCTCAGGACCGTCCCGGTTCCGCCCTGCCCGGGGGTGCCGCCGGTCCGGGGGGGTTCGGGCTGAGTTTTCCAGGGGTTTGGAGCAGCGGGATCGGTCCCGGGAGAAGCGGGGAGGTTGGAATTGCTGCGGGAGCGCTGCTGAAACCCGGGGCCGCTCCCGGAGCTCGGGATGAGCCCGGAGGGGCTCGGTCGGGGCCGGGTTTTGATGTCCAGGACGAATCTCCGGGAGCGGCGGCTCCGGGCGGCTCTGTCCGACCTCACCTGCCCCAAAATTCCATCCCTGGAACTTCTCCCAAACCCCAAACCCCAAACCCTGGGGAGTTTTCGGACCGGTTTCACTCCCCGTGTCCCCCAGGGACACCCCAGGGCTCTTCCAGCCCCACAAACTCTCCCGAATTATCCCAAATTATTTTCTCACTGCTGCCAGCGGCCAAGCAGTGACCAAAATTCCAGTTCCTCTTTCCTGTTCAATCCTTTTTTTTTTGTTTGTTTGTTTTTTTTCCATCTCTCTCTCTTTGGAAGCCGCTCCCAGCCTGGCTCCGGCGTTATTTGGCTCCAGATTTTGTCCGTAAATAAACCCTTAACTTCTGACGGGTTTTTTTTAGCAAAGAAACACCCAGTGTGTGGTTCCAGGCCACACAAAAAAGGGATTTTTCCAAAATTTCCAGCCCGGCTGTTCCGTTTCCCTGCGCCAGGTGCCGCCGCAGCCGCGGTTTTTTTATTCCAGCGGAGTCATGGATCGAGTTTGTTCCCAAAATAATCGGGAGCCGGGATCCGATCCAGCCAAATCCCCCAGAAATCGCCCTCAGCCGCAAAAATCTTCCTGCTGCTGGTGGTGAATCCCCGGAATCCTCCCGGGGTCGGCTCCAATTCCCGGCGGGATATTCTTGAATTCCAGAGGGATATTCCTCAATTCCAGCGGGATATTCCTCAATTCCAGAGGGATATTCCTCAATTCCCGGCCATCCCAGAGATTTTTTGGGGAGGTTTCCCCTCGCTTTGGACCACCAGGGGTCGGCAGAATTCCGCCTTTGGGGTCATTCCAGGGGAATCTCTCCATCCAAAGGAACTCCCCAAAATAACGCTGGAAGAAAATCGGGGTGGGTTTGGAGCAGGGCCGCTCTTCCCGGGATTTTTCTGCTCTTCCCGGGATTTTTCCGCTGTTCCTCGGGTTTTCCATTGATCCCTTTTTGTGGTATTTTTTTGTTTTGTTTTGGTTTTTTTTGCTATTCCCATTTTATTTTTTGCCATTCCCGTTTTTTTAGTGCTCCCGTTTTTTTTTTTTTTTCCTCTTCCCGGCTTCTTTTTCTTTTCTCTTCCCGTTTCTTTTCCCTCATCCCGATTTTTTCCCCCTCTTCCCGGAGTTTTTTTCGCTGTTGCCTCTCTGCCCTCCGGGGGAATTGGGAGCGATCAGAGGCTTTAAACGGGCTCTGCTCCGCTCCAGTTCCTCCTCCCCGGAGCAGCAGCTCCCGAAGTCGGGAATATCCAGGGAAAACACTCCAGGGCTGACGGATTTCCCTGTTTTCTGTGCAGCGCTGGCCCGGGATGCTGCCGGCATGAGGAGGTGCTGCCAGGCCCTGGGGCTGCCCTGCCTGTCTAAGGTCAGTGAATTCCAGAATTCCAGCCTGGGATGGGCTGGGATGCCCCGGGATCACCCCAAAATCCCAGCCCGGGAATGTGCCCGTTCCCTGGGGAGCTGCTCCAGGGCTTTTCCACCCTCGGGGGGAAAGAACTTTTCCCTAAAATCCCTCCGGAGCCTCCCTGGGCTGTCACTCCCGTGTCCCCGAGGTGGCACAGGGCCAGGCTGGGCTGTCCCCACCCTGTCCCCGCTGTCCCCTCCCGGATCCCATCCCGGAGCCCTTTTCCCAATCCGGGAATTCCCTGATCCCTTTTCCCAATCCGGGAATTCCCTGATCCCTTTTCCCAATCCGGGAATTCCCTGATCCCGCTCAGTGAGCTCGGGATTTGCGATCCCTTCCTGGGCAGGATCGGGGTTTAGGGGGGATTAACCCCTCCCTGCCCGGCCGGGTTAATCAGGCGGGGGCCACCGGGTCCCGGTACCGGGCGGGTCTGACCTTGTCGTGCCCGGAGGGGCCTGGGGACGGCCGGTGCCACCACAGCCCGGTGACAGCGGGGTCTGTCTGTCTGTCCCACAGCCCGGTGACAGCGGGGTCTGTCTGTCTGTCCCACAGCC
>NW_015379267.1:135426-137870 GCF_001522545.3 Parus major | reverse complement strand
GGTGACCGAGTCTGTCCCCCAGCAGGGCTCGGCCATGGCCGGAGCGCGCTCGCCGCGGTTCCTGCTGGTGTTTGACTTTGACGAGACCATCGTGGACGAGAACAGCGACGATTCTGTGCTGCGGGGCCGGGCGCTGCCGGCGGCGCTGCGGCAGAGCCCCCGCGGCTCCTACAACGAGCACATGCAGCGCGTCCTGGCCTTCCTGGGCGAGCAGGGCGTGCGCCCCGCCGACTTCAGGGCCGTCTACGAGAACATCCCGCTGGCCCCCGGCGTGGCCGAGCTCTTCCAGTTCCTCTCCAAGCACCGCGAGCTCTTCGAGCTGGTGCTCATCTCCGACGCCAACGTGTTCGGCGTGGAGGCCAAGCTGCGGGCGGCCGGCGTGCGCTCGCTCTTCCGCAAGGTCTTCAGCAACCCGGCCGGCGTCGACCGCCGCGGTTTCCTCACGCTGGGGCCCTACCACAGCCACAAGTGCCTCGAGTGCCCGGCCAACATGTGCAAGAGGAAGATCCTGAGCGAGTACCTGGCGGAGAGGGCGAGGGAGGACGTGGAGTTCCAGCGCGTCTTCTACGTGGGGGATGGTGCCAATGATTTCTGTCCCTCGGGGATGCTGAGGGCGGCGGACGTGGCTTTCCCCAGGAAGGGTTACCCCATGCACAGGCTGATCCAGGAGAGCCGGGAGAAGCAGCCCGGAGCTTTCCAGGCGGCCGTGGTGCCGTGGGAGTCGGGCGTGGAGGTGGCGCGGTACCTGCAGGAGCTGCTCAGGAGAAAATGCTGAGGGCAGGCGGCTCCCGGGATCTCCCCCCGCCTTTCCCGGCTCCGTTCCCTGGGGAATAAAGCACTTTCCGCGGGCTCCTGGCCCTGCCCGGCCGCGGCACGGCCGGACCCTGCGCCGGCGCTGGGGCTGCCGAGCTGCAGCTCTCGCTTCCTTTCCCTTCTGGCCTTGAAAGAGAATTCCCGAAAATCCAGAGGCCGGCTCCCCGTGGGCCGGGCACGTCCCTGCTCCTGCCGTCCCCACCCCGGCCCTGGATCCTCCCCCCTTCCTGATCCCACCGGGAATTCCGGCTGGGAAATCCCTGGCGCTGGGCTCCCTCCCGTTCCTGAAGGGGGATCCCACTGGGGGATCGTGCTGGGCTGCGGTGTCCCCGTGGTGTCCCCATGGTTCCCGTGGTGTCCCCAGGGTGTCCCCAGGGTGTCCCCGTGTCCCCCCCTGTCCTGAGCAGGACAATTCCCCCCTGCCCTGGGCACCTGAGCGGTGCCAAAATCCCCCCGGGGCGGTTCCGTGGCACTTCTGGCACCGGGTCCCCAGAGACCAAACCCGGTCCGTGTCCCCCTCCCCACCGCAGTATTAATTACCCCTTAATTACCCTTTCTAATTGCACTCTGCATGGGGCACCTCCAGGCCCTGCTGCTCTCTGGGGCTGGCTCCTCCTGGATTTATCCCGGATTTATCCTGGGTTTATCCACAGCCTTACCGGCCCCCGGGGGTGGCCCTGACTCCCCCAAACCCTCGGAACCCCCAAACCCCAGCAGGAAATAACCAAAGCGGCCCCGAGCTCTTCCTCCTCCCTCCTCCTCCTTGGACTGTGTGGAACTCAAAGCCATGGAATTAAAGAGACAAATCTGGATGGGAGACAAATCTGGTATTGCAGGAAGCGCGCCCGGGCAGCTCCGCGCGATCCCAGCGGTGCCAAAGCCGAAATTCCAAGGGAATCCCGAGCGGGGCGCGGGGGGAGGCGGCGGCCGCGGGGCTCAGACGGGATCCACGAAATTCCCGGGGAAGGATCCCGAGCCGGGCTCCAGCAGCCCCGCAGCAGGCGGCGGGTGACAAACGGTGCCCGGCGCCGGGGACAGCTCGGTGTCCTTCTGCCACCGCTACGGGAACAGGGCCAGCACTGCGGGAGAGGGGACACGGGGACATGGGGACACCGGGACATGGGGACACCGGGACACCGGGACATGGGGACATGGGGACATGGGGACACCGGGACATGGGGACACCGGGACACCGGGACATGGGGACACCGGGACACCGGGACACCGGGACATGGGGACACGGGCACCACCGCGGGGCCGCCCCCAGGCTGCTCTCAGTGCCGGCTGCAAGATCCAGGGGCTTTGGGAGGCTCCTGCCTTTCTCCAGGGGTTTGGGATGCTCTGAACATCTCTCCAGGGGTCTGGAATGTTCCGTACCTTTCCCCAGGGGTTTGGGATGTTCCCGCCCTTCTCCAGCGGTTTGGGATGCTCTGAACATCTCTCCAGGGGTCTGGAATGTTCCGTACCTTTCTCCAGGGGTTTGGGATGCTCCCGGTAGCTCTCCGGGGCCCACAGCGGGTCCTCTGCGGCCGGTGGCGGTGGCAGGGCCAGGTCCCCAAAGTCGGGCAGGGCTGAGGGCGGCGGTGGCGGCTCGAGGTCATCGGGGGCTGCCCAAAAGGGTGGGCGGGGTG
>NW_015379267.1:129873-133889 GCF_001522545.3 Parus major | reverse complement strand
ACTCTGAACCCCCTCGTGGGGGATTTCTGCAGTCAGGGAGTTTCAGTGGGGCTGGGAAGTCTCCAAAACTCTTTCCTGGGCACCTTTCAGAGCTGGGAAAGGCTCCATGGGCGGGTCTGGGGCTCCCAAACCCCTCCTGTGGGGATTTTCCAGAGCTGGGAAAGAGGGCTCTGCACCCTCGGGGACCCTGGGGACAGCGGGGACACAGAAATGCCACCCGTGGGGCCCCTCCTGACCTTGACCCCGTGGCCGACGCCGTCCAGGGCGCTGAAGCTCAGGGGTGTCCGGTGATAGGGCTCCAGCACGGGGGGGCTCGGGGGGGCCGCGATCTTGGGGCAGCTCGGGAGCCTCTTGCTGACGGTCAGCGTGCCGATCTCGCGCCGTGACACCTTCTCCTTGTGGATGTCCACCCTCTGCCGAGGCCACGCCGTCCCCAAAGTGCCACCACGGGCCACCCGCAGCCCCCCGGGTCCCCCCCAGCGCCGTGTCCCTGCTCTGGGGGGCTCAGGTGACCGGCGGCTCCCCCCAGCAATGTCCCCAAGTGTCCCCAAGTGTCCCCCAAGTGTCCCCAAGTGTCCCCAAGTGTCCCCAAGCTCCGGCCCGGAGCGGGGGAAGCTCGGGAACGCTCTGAGCTCCCGCTCGGAGATTTTGGGGCAGTTTGGGATTTCTGGGTGTGATGATAAAACACCCCCGAGCTCCCCGCCAGGCCGGGGTGCGGTTCTGCATTCCCAGAGCTCGGGGAGGGTCTCCATCCCCCCGGAGCCCTTTCCCCAGAGCCCACCCCCCCGGGCACGGCCCCACCTGTGCCACGCAGGTGATGTCGGCCTCCAGCCGGCGCAGCCGGGCCGCCTGCAGCTCCAGCAGGCGCAGGAAGGCGGTGGCCAGGCTGCTGAGCTGGGAGGTGACACTGGCCAGGGCCTGCGTGCTCAGAGCCATCGTCTCCTCCAGCGCCTTCCTCTTGTCGCCGGCCTGGGGGGGACAGAGGCGGCGGTGGCGCCGGGGCTGTTTCCTTCTGCTTTTCTCACGCTTCCCCCGGCCCCGGGCGGGAGCAGCCGGGGGTTCACGGGGTTCCAGAAGGTTCCGGGGGTCACCGGGCCCCTGCGGCGACCCAGGAGGCGCTGCTGGGCCCCCGCGGGTTCCTCCAGAGGCACCGAGCCCTGGAGAACCCTCCCTCCACCCCAAACCCACCAGCAGAGCTGCTGCGGAGCAAGAGGAGAACCCAAGACAGGGGGAAATGCAGCTGAGGAGCCCCAGCCACGGGGAAATGCAGCTGAGGAGCCCCAGGCATGGGGAAATGCAGCTGGGGAGCCCCAGCCACGCTCCCTCTGGGTTCCTCACGGTTCCCGTCCCGGGAAAGCGCAGCAGAGGAGCCCAAGGCACCGGGAAAAGGCAGCAGAGGGCGGCAGGGGAAGCTGGGCCGGGAGCCAGCAGTGATGCTCGGGCTCCCAGAGCAAAAGGTCCAGTGGCCACCCCCGGAGAGCGCCCAGCTGGGCCAGCATCGCCCCCAGTGGGGCCAGCATCACCTCCAGCCCAGCCAGCATCGCCCCCGGCCGGGATCGCCCCAGCCCTGTCGGGATCGCCCCCAGCGGGGCCAGCATCGCCCCCAACGGGGCCAGCATCGCCCCCAACGGGGCCAGCATCACCTCCAGCCCGGCCAGCATCGCCCCCGGCCGGGATCGCCCCAGCCCTGTCGGGATCGCCCCCAGCCCTGCCGGGATCGCCCCCAGCCCTGCCGGGATCGCCCCCAGCCCGGCCGGGATCGCCCCCAGCCCTGCCGGCCGCGGGCCCTGACCTGCAGGTAGCCGCTGTGGCAATACTCGGCCACCCTGAGCAGGTTCCCGTGCTGCTCCCGCAGGCGCTGCCGGCCCGCGGGGAGCTCGCTCTGCTGCAGCCGCTCCAGCTCCGACATCGCGCCGGGCTCGGCTCCCACTTCCTCCCCGCCGCCGTTTTGAGGCTGCCGGAGGTGCTGAGGCGGGGCCCGCCGTGTCCCCGTGTCCCCGGGACAGCCCACCCTGTGGGGACAGCCCCGGCACGGGAAGAGGGGCTGCAGGGTCGGGGAGCGACCCCAGAAGGATCCCGAACCCAAGAGGATCCCGACCCTCAAATCATCCCGGTCCCAAGAGGATCCTGACCCCAAAACCATCCGGACCCTCTCTCTGCCAGCTGTGCTCGCCACCCCCGGGCCACCGGGGCCCATCCCGGGATCCTCGGGCTGTCCCTGGCGCCCCGCCCGGCTGATGGAGGCTCAGGGAAGGGAACGTTCCCGGATCCCGGGATGCTCCCGGTGCCTCTCCCGGGGCTGGCAGCGCTCGGGACGAGCCCGGGGAGCCCCGCGGTGCCCGGGCCCCCCTCGCTGGGGACAGCGCGTCCTTCGCTAAGGACCTTTCACATCCCCGCGGGCGAGGCCGCAGGAAACTCCCGCTTCCCCCGGTGCCTGGGAAGCCCCTCCGCCCTCTGCTGCTGCTGCTCCTCCACGCCCGGCTGTCCCCTGGGCCCCCCGCGCTGGGGCCGGGCCCTTCCTGAGCCCCGGCCCCAGGGAAATGATGGATTTCCTCCGCTCCCCTCCGGGACCGAGCGGCTCCCGCGGCTCCCCGCGGCCCAGCTCCCCTCCCGAACCGGCGGGCGAACAGCCGGGACCCCCGGGACAGGCCCGGGGCACTTGTGGGGCAGGTTCGGGGCACTTATGGGGTCATTCCCGGGGGTCAGGTCTGGGGTCATTCCCTGGGGTCAGGTCTGGGGTCATTCCCGGGGGTCATTCCCGTGACCATTCCCAGAGATCATTCCTGTGACCAGACATTCCCAGGGGTCAGGTCTGGGGCCATTCCTGTGACATTCCAGGGGTCATTCCTATGGACATTCCCGGGGGTCAGGTCTGGGGTCATTCCTGGGGTCATTCCTGTGACATTCCAGGGGTCACTCCTGTGACATTCCAGGGGTCATTCCCGGGGATCATTCCCCGGGATCATTCCCTCGGGCCATTCCCGTGGCTGTTCCCCGGGATCACTCCCGGCGCACCGGGCAGGATCCGGTCCCCAGCAGTCCCCAGGTGTCCCCAGCAGTCCCCAGCAGTCCCCAGCTGTCCCCAGCTGTCCCCAGGTGTCCCAGCGCTCCCTTCCTGCCCCTCCCAGCCCGATTAGCCGCCTCTCGGGGCTAATTCCCGACACCTGACCGGCTTAGGCTGCCGAGGGCTGAGCAGCTTAGGACAGGGACATCTGCTCCAGGAGCGCCCCGAGAGCCCCGCAGCTCCCGAGGAGCTCCCGAGGAGCCGCCTCTCCCCTCCATGGGGCTCTGAGCGGCCCCAGAGCCCCCCGGGTGAGTGCCTCGGCTGCTTCCAGCTGGGTTTTGGGATCGGGAATCGCTCTCCCCGCCCGTTTCTGGCTCCTTGCGGAGCTCCCGGGGATGTGTGGGCGCGGCACGCGTGCCGTGGGGTTTTTTTTGGGGGAAAAGGGTTGGGTTTCCCCAACCTCCACGCTCCCAAAAACTTCCAGGGCTGTGCAGATAATGGAGTTGAGGGCGATGGAGGAGCCATGCCCTAAAAACCCGGAGGAAATGGAGACTGAAATGTGTTAACTCCTTGGGAAAGCTGGGAAGATGCTCCAAGACGCCGCTCAGGGGCACTGGGGGGGGGGTCCCAACCCTACTGGAACACAGCAGGAATCCCAATAATCGCTGATTCCCGCAGTTCCAGGGCAAAAATGGCTCAGGACATGACAGAGAAAGAGCTGCTGAAGATGGAGCTGGACCAGCTGAAGAAGGAGGTGAAGAACGAGAGGCAAATGGTGAGTTCTGCACTTTGGCACCTCAGGGGACCTTCCTTCCTTCCTGGACCAAGGAAAAGAACCCCGAGTCCCAAAATCGACCCCCAGAGCTGGGCAGGAGCACCCCAACATCCCTGAACCCTTCCCAGCCCCACATCCCTGAACCCCTCCCAGCCCCACATCCCTGAACCCCTCCCAGCCCCACACCTGGCCAGGTGTTTGTGGCACCCCAGAGATGCCCTGGGACACCCCAGGGAT
>NW_015379267.1:124716-127878 GCF_001522545.3 Parus major | reverse complement strand
CGCAGATGCTCAATAAACCCAGCAGCTCCACCACCGCCTCTTGTTTTTCTTGCAGGAAATCCTCTCCGAAAACCACAATTGATTTTTGCTCTCAAAAGGTTTTTATTTGTTACAGAAATGGGTCTCAAATGTCGCCCATTGCTGCTCCACCTCTCAGTGTTTCTTTTTCACCTTTATTATGGGGCTGGACCCCGAGTTCTGGTGGTTTTTATGGTTTTCTTGGGGGTTTTGGGAGTGTAGAATCTTATTTTTTTTTAATTGAATTGTTGGGGTTTTTCTGGGGGGTGGGATGATGGAGTTGAATGTGAGATGCTCCGTAATTATTTTGTAAAAAAAGGTTTTGACTCTTCTCCTGGCCACCGCTCCAAGACATTTTAAAGCTATTTAGGTAAAAGAAATAATCTTATATTCCTGTCGTGGCCTTGAGGCGATCGGCGGACTGAGCTGCCCCTAATCCGGGGCAATAACCGGGCCGAGGCCGGAGGGGATTGACCCGTTAATCGACGTTAAACGGCTGGGATCGTGCGTCAGAGCCCCCTAAGCCGTCTCGGAGGGGATTCGGGACGCTGCCGGCGGAAAAGCGGCTCAGGGCAGCACCGAGAGGCCGCTCCGTGCCCTGAGGGCTCCAACCCGCCATGATAGCTCCGGGGTCCTGAGGGGAGGCGGGGAAAAGGCAGCTCCCAGCCAATAGCAGTGCGGGATTGGCAGAGTGACATCGCTCTCAGCCAATCAGCGGTGAGGAACGGAGGGAGTGAACCCGCTCCGGGGGGAAACGGCTTGCTGAGTGGGAGGAGGTATAAAGCGGGGAAACAGCCAATAGGAACGCGATATTGCTAGAGTGACAGCAGCTGTAGCCAATCAGAGATGGGGAACGGAGTGCGCCAACCCTCCCCGGAGGGTACGGATTTCTGAAGGAGGAGGAGAGGCAGAGAACAGTCTCAGCCAATAAATAATAAGAGTTTGTGAGAGTGACAGACCGAACAGGGAATCGGAGATGGAAAACGGAGACCGCGATTCTCCCCGGATGGCTCCGGACGGCGCCGGTGGAAGGCGGGGCGAAGCGCGCTGCCAGCCAATAGTAACGCAGGGATTGCAGAGTGACACCCTGCTCAGCCAATCAGCGGCGGAACACGGAGAGCGCCCTTCGGCTTCCATCCACCGCCTTTCCCCCGCGCCTGCGCCGTGAAGCGATGGCGCCCACGCACAAAATGGAGCGCGGCGGGTGCCGGTGCGGGCCCGGCGCTCCCGGTGCGGCCCCCGCGTCCCCTCATCCTCCTCCGCTCCTTTCCCCTTCCCTCCTCGGCCCCGGGGCGGCGGCAGCGGCGGGCAAAAAGAAACGCGAGGTCCCACCGAGATTTGAACTCGGATCGCTGGATTCAAAGTCCAGAGTGCTAACCATTACACCATGGGACCGCTGGGTGTACCGGGAGGCTCCGCGCGCCCTCCCTATCCCTCCGCCCGCGCCAAATAGTCCCGGCCCGAGCGCTGGCTCCGGGAATTCCGGGAATTCCGGGATATTTCGGGATATTCCGGGATATTCCCGGCAATAAAACCCTCCTGAAATCCCGCTCCTGGCTCTGTTCCACCCCCCGGGACAGCGCTCTGCCCGGCGCTCTGATTCCCAACTTTAATTTGGGATTTTCTTGTTTTATTTCTGCCTTTATTCCCCTGGGATTTTCCTTTTCCTTCCCCTCTTCCCTTCTCTATTTCCCACTTGAGTTTTTTCCATTCCATTTCCCATTCGTTCATCTGCTTTTCCTCTGTTCCCCCTTCTTTCCTGGCCCTTTATTTCCCAATTCTCTGTTCATTTCTCCTTTCCATTCCCCCTTTTTTTCCCGATTTAATTTTTCTATTTTCCCTCTATTTCATTTTATTCCCTCCTTTTCCCATTTCTCCTTTAACTTTTCCCCATTTCTTGATTATTTCTCTTCCATTTCTCTAATTTTTCCCTTTTATTTATCCCTTTTCCCTTTATTACCTCAAATATTCCTCTTTTCCCCTCCATTTTTTCCCTCTTTATTTTCCCCTTTAATTTTCCTTTTTTTCCCCATTTATTCTCCAATTTCTCATCGATTTTCCCTCTATTCCCCTTTCCTTTGAAATTTAAAATTTCCCCTTTATTTTTTCTCCTCCCTTTTTCCCTCCCCGATCCCACAAATCCACACAAACACTTGGAATTTTTAATTTTTTTGTTTCTTTCTTTCTTTCTCTTTTATTTTTCACAACCAAACAGCAGAAATAAAGCGATTTGTGGCCAAAATAAAAAATAAAACAAATAAAGAAAACCATCCTGCCTGGAAAAGAAACGGAGCCCGGATCCATCCCAAATCCCAGGAAAAGGGATTTTGGGATCACGAGAGGCGAGAGGGGAAAAAAAGGTGAAAACAACTCTGAAAACATCCCAGAAATCACAGTTTTTACCTAAAAAGGCTGAAATTTCCTGGGAAAAGCAGCACCTTTGGATGCTCCCAAAAATCAGCTCCATCCCCCCCAAAAAAACCCCAAAAATGTTGGAAAAATAGGAAAAAATAAAGAAAAAATCGACTTGGATTCCGTGGGGAGGCCGGAGGGGGAAGGAGGAAATATCCACGGAAAACAAAGGAATGGAAAAGAAAATCGAAGATTAAAAGTAAAAATAGAAATAAAAATAAAAATAAAAATAGGAATAAAGATAAAAATAATAAAAATAAGAATCAAACTAGAAATGGGATCAGTCCCTGCTGAGGTCTGGAGATTCCAAGGATTCCCAATCCGCTTTCCTCGAGGAAAAGCAATCCCAGAAATCCTCCATGATTTTTTTTTGTTTGTTTTTTAATCCTATTTTTTATTATTATTTTTTAAAGATTTATTTTCTTTGGAAAAAAAGTGATTTTTTTTTCTTTTTTTTTCTATTTTTTTTTTGTAATTTTTTTAAAAAAATTTTATTTTTTTTTCCTTAAAAAAACCTTTTTATTTATTTTAATTTTTAAATTTTTTTATTTTTTTTTAATGGAATTTTCCTTTTCTCCCCCAAAGTTGCTCCTGGGAGCGTCACCTGTGCCTGAGGTAGATCAAAATTCGGGATGAGAATTCCCGGGATCATCCCGGGCTCCTTCCCCGGCTCCGCGGGCGTTTCCTTGGGATCATCTCCCTCTTCCCTCCCTTTTCCCGGGATTTCCCTCA
>NW_015379267.1:122765-124276 GCF_001522545.3 Parus major | reverse complement strand
CCAAAAATCCATCCCAATTCTGGGATCCCAAAAATCCATCCCAGTGCCGGGATCCCAAAAATCCATCCAGAGCTGCTGGGATCCCAAAAATCCATCCAGAGCTGCTGGGATCCCAAAAATCCATCCCAATGCCGCAATCCCAAAAATCCATCCCAGAGCTGGGATCCCAGGAATCCATCCCAGTGCCGGGATCCAGGAATCCATCCCGGAAATCATCCCCACGTTCTGCTGGAGCATCCCAAAATCCTGATGGTCCAGGAGAACTTCCCGAACCCTCCGGGGTCCAGCAGAGCATTCCCAAAATCCAGTGGAACGTCCCAGCCCGGCTCCCAGAGCTCCCGGGAATTCCTCTCCCACGCGGAAACTCCGGGAATTCCGGATGAGGAACCGGGATCCAGCGGGTGCTGGAGCCAGCCGGGCTTTTCCAGGGGATTCTTGGGAATTCTCCCTCCCCTCCGCCCTTCTGGAATGTTCCAGAGCCTTCCCCACGGCTCCTCCTCTTCCTCCTCGGCGCCATCCCAAAATTCCGCCTCCAGCGGGAAGATCTGAGGTAGTTCCAGGTGTGTGATCCCAGCTGGAAACGCTTCCCAAAAAACAAAAAACCCGGGAAAATCCAGGCTGGGAGAGCGTCGGGAGCGTTCTGCTCCGCTCGGGAATCCGTGGGAAAAGTGGGATCGAATCCAAAGGCAGCCTCAGGGAATGGGGGATTCCCAAGGGAATTCCAGCCGGGATTGGTTTCTCCAAGGCCGATTTTCGGGATCCGCGTGGGAAAATCCAGCCGAGCTCCAAATCCCGGTGCTCCTTGTCCCGGCCTTCCATTCCAGGCTGGATCCGCCTCATTCCCCTTTTCCTGCTGGATTTTTGGGAATTTTTCCGGCTTTTCCGCCTCTCTCCCGTTTTCCTGCCCCCTCCAGGATCCCGATTTTCCAGCTTGAGGAAAGCGGGAGAAGCTCCGAGGTCTCTTCCTTCCCATAAATCTCTTGGATAGAAATTAAATTTCCCTCTGGAAAAGGCAGCGGGAATTTCCCCTTGGAATTCCGCCGGGGCCCGGGAATGGGAGCAGGGTGGGAAAAGCACCAGAGATTCCCGGAATTGTTGGGATTTCAGGTCGAGATCTTCCCAGGGATCCCAGGGATGGGATCTGGGAATTGCTCTCCCGCTTTTTAGCGCTGGGTTGGGAAAAGTTTGGGAATGGGAGTTTCAAGTATTCCAAACCATCTTTTCCTGATAAAAATTCCCGGGAAAAGCCGGAAAAGGCCCAAAACGGCTCCTCCACCCCGGAGATTTTTGGGAATAAAAGCTCCGAGCTCCGCCCCCGGCGGAGGGGATCCCGCGTTCCCGAATCCCGGATTTTCGGGATAGGGAGAGGTGGGAAGTGGGATCGAGGAAACAGCACCAAAAGCGGCTTTTTGGGATCAGCTGGGAATGGATTTTCATCCAAAAATTGGATTTTCCTGCAGGGCTGAAAAAAAATGGGAAAAATGGGATTTCAGCCCAAAAAAATGGGATTT
>NW_015379267.1:119551-120997 GCF_001522545.3 Parus major | reverse complement strand
CTCCCGGGAATATCCCGCCTTTCCTTCCACTGTTCCTCTCGAAATCCATCCCAATTTTCCCTTTTCCTGCCCCAAATTCCCGATTTTTCCATCTCCTGGGAATATCCCGCCTTTCCTTCCACTGTTCCTCTCCAATCCCATCCCAATTTTCCCATTTCCTGCCCCAAATTCCCGATTTTTCCATCTCCTGGGAATATCCCGCCTTTCCTTCCACCGTTTCTCTCCAATCCCATCCCAATTTTCCCTTTTCCTGCCCTAAATTCCCGATTTTTTCCCTCCCCCCTCCTCCAATCCCATCCCAATTTCCCTTTCCCGCCCTCCCCTTCCAATCCTGAGGGAATTCCCTGGAAAATCCCTGGATTTGGGGCTGGAATTTGTCCGGCAGCTCCGGACCCTTCCCAAAATATTCCCAAATCCCGAATCCTTCCCCCCTCCCCGGAGCGCCGGGAATCAGCGACCGCCAACATTCCTGAAATTCCCTTTTTTCTCCCCTGGGAACCGGGATTTTCCTGCAGGAATGAGGAATTCGGGAATTTTTTTTTTTCCCCTCAAATCAGGAAAAAAAAAAAATCGTTTTTAGCCCTGATCCCAAATTTTTGGGAATTCTTTTTTTTCCTCGCCGGAGGGATTTGGGAATGAGGAGCCACAGATTTGAGTGGATTCAAAATTCCCGAGGGATTTTCCTGCCTTTTCCAGCTCCCTTGTGCACGGAATTCCTGGATTCAGGTGGAGATCAGGATGAATTCCATGGGTTTTTACCAAAAAAAATGGAATTTTGGGTGTTTTTCCCTCTTTTTTCCGGTGGTTTTTGGGGTGGGTTTATTGTTGTTCCCGATGGGAAAAGCTGAAGCTTTTCCTGGGATGAATTTTCCTCATCCTGAGGAAAGGTCGGCACCTCCACAGTGGGAATTGGAGGGAAAAAAAAGAGGGAAAATGGGAAAAAAGAGAGGGAAAATGGGGGAAAAAAAGAGGGAAAAAAAGAGGGAAAAAAGAGGGAAAAAAGAGGGAAAAAAGAGGGAAAAAAGAGGGAAAAAAGAGGGAAAAAAGAGGGAAAAAGTCTCGTGTCCCATTCCTGCCGGAATTCCAAAGGCTTCCAAAAAACCAAAAATAAAAAAAATCAGAAATCATTGGATAAAAACCATTCAAAGAACGGAAAGAGGGGAAAAAAATCCCAGGAAAATCCAGGTTTTTCCTGGTTTTAAAGGATTTCCAAGGCACTGCACCCCAATCCCTGCTGGGGGGTGAGATTCCCAATGGAATTCCCAATGGAAATCCCAATCCCTGCTGGGGGTGAGATTCCCAATGGAATTCCCAATGGAAATCCCAATCCCTGCTGGGGGTGAGATTCCCAATCCCTCCAGGGGGTGAAATTCCCAATGGAAATCCCAATCCTGCTGGGGGATTCCTGATCCCTGTGGAAGTGATTCCCGATCCCGGCTCATTCCC
>NW_015379267.1:116846-117958 GCF_001522545.3 Parus major | reverse complement strand
ATCCCGGCCCCTTTCCCGGGAATCCCGGCCGCTTTCCCGGGAATCCCGGCCGCATTCCCGGGAATCCCGGCACTCACGGTCTTGCCGCCCTTGCCGATGACGCGGCCGGCGGCCGAGGCCGGCACACGGATGTGCGTCTCCAGCTTCACCTCCTCCTTCGGCCCGAAGAAATTCTCCTCCTTCAGCTTCCCGTAAATCCTGCCCTGCGCCTGGAGAGGGATGGAGCCGGGAATGTCCCACCCCGAGCTCCACCCCTGGATGGGGCATCATCCCAAAAAATCCCGGCTCCTTGGAATTCCGGAGCCGCTCATCCCCTGGGGGCAGGGAGCCGGGAATGTCCCACCCCAGCTCCACCCCCGGATCTGGGATCCCGTAAAATCCCGGTTCTTTGGAATTCCAACGCCCTTTGTGCCCGGCTGGGGGCCGGGGGCTGGGCTGGGGTCACGCCCCGAACCCCGCGAGGGACAGAGGACAGGGGGACAGGACAGGGGGACAGGACAGGGGGAAAGGACAGGGGAACACAGGACAAGGGGAAAGGACAAGGGGAAAGGACAGGGGGACAGGACAGGGGGAAAGGACAGGGGGACAGGACAGGGGGACAACCTTGAACTGCGCCTCGGGCGGGCCGGTGATCACCACCATTCGCACCTTGGAGTCCGGAGCGTCCGGGGGAGCGATCTGCAACGGGAACGGCACCGGGTGGGCGCGGGGGACACCGGGGGACACCGGGGGGACACCGGGGACACGGCACCGGCACCGGCACCGGGTGGGCACGGGGAGACACCGGGGAACAAGAGGGACACGGGATGGACACGGCGCTACAGCCCCGCCTGGGCTTCCTGGGGCTTTTCCCAGGAAAACTGGGACAGCTGGGGACAGAGGGACAGAAGGACAGAGGGACAGAGGGACAGAAGGACAGAAGGACAGAAGCCCCCGGGCCGTGCCCACCTTGATGGAGGCGCTGGCGAAGCGCGAGAGCTGCTTGATGTGCTGCCCCTTCTTGCCGATGATGGCCCCGACCGCCTGCGCCGGGATGAACACGTGCACCGTCTCCTGCTCCGGGGGCTGCGGGCACCGAGCCGCGCTCAGCGGGACCGCGGGGACCCTCGGGG
>NW_015379267.1:116315-116721 GCF_001522545.3 Parus major | reverse complement strand
CCATCTCATTCCCAATCCCGGCTCATTCCCAGTCCCTGTCTCCCTGCAGTTGCTGATTCCCAGGCACTCGGAGCCCGGCCTGGCTGCGCCGTGTCCTGGTTTTTCCCGGGATTTGGGATCCGGGGGTTCCCTATTTCCTCCGGGATTGGCTCTGGCCCTTCTGCTGCTGCTGCTTCACCTGCGCCAGGATGTCCCGGATCTTGCGCTGAGCCATCTGGGAATGACAGCCAGGGATCCATGGAATCCATCCCCACTCCCCACTCCAGCCCCTTCCGCTCCCAATTCCCACCCAAATCCGGCTGCCTGTCCCAAGGCTCTGCCCTGCTCGTCCTGGGAATAACGGATGGGATCCATGGGATAACGACCCCAAATGTGTGGTCTGAGCACCCCGGGAGCACCCTGGGAA
>NW_015379267.1:111177-112438 GCF_001522545.3 Parus major | reverse complement strand
GGGAACAGGAAAGGGGGGAAAACCCCACAGGAAGGATTAGGACAGCTGGTTAAAGGGACAAACCCCAAAGGATGGATTATGGGAACTGGGAAAGGAGGGATTGGCACAGAGGGCCGGGGGAAGCCCCAACCCCATCACTCGGAACCCCCAAACCCGGGATTCCGGCGGTGCAGAGGCCGGGCAGGATCCCGGGATGGGAGCAGTGGGAATCCTCACGTCTTGGTGTCCTTGGCCTCCTTGTGCATGATGTCCAGGATCATCCGGCACGCAGCCGAGCAGCCCTCGGGCGTGGAGTGGATGCTGATGGCCTTTTCTGCCGCGCCCGCGTTCTCCTTGCGGTGCACGTCGATCCTGAAAGGGACGGCACGGCCGCTGGAACCGGCACCGGGACCGGCACCGGGACTGGGACTGGGACTGGGACTGGGACTGGGACTGGGACTGGTACCAACACCGGCACCGGGATTGGAAGCAGTGGGAGGGGCTGAGGGACCAGCGCTGGCTTGGGGGGTGGGATGGGGTGAGCACCTAAATCCCAAAGAAACCCCAAATCCCAAATCTCCTGAAAACAACAACAACAAAATCCCTCAGAGGGAAATTCTGGGAGAGGATTTCCCTGGAGAACCCCAGAGAATCCCTGGAGAATCTCTGAAAAAAAACCCAGAGAATCCATGGAAAACCCTGGAGTTCTCCCGGGGAATCTCTGAGGAATCCCTGGAGCACCTCTGGATCCCCCTGGATCAATCTGGATCCCCCTGGATGACCCTGGAGCACCCTGAATCCCCCCCGAGATCCCTCTGGACCATCCTGGATCCACCTGGATCCTCCTGGACCATCCTGGATCCCCCTGGATCCCTCTGGACCATCCTGGATCCCCCTGGACCATCCTGGATCCCCCTGGAGCACCCTGAATCCCCTTCAGATCCCTCTGGACTACCCTGGACCACCCTGGATCCCCCCAGATCCTTCTGGATCCCCCTGGATCCCCCTGGACCATCCTGGATCCCCCTGGACCATCCTGGATCCCCCCGGATCCCCCTGGACCATCCTGGATCCCCCCAGATCCTTCTGGATCCCCCTGGATCCCCCTGGACCACCCTGGACCACCCTGGACCACCCTGGATCCCCCTGGATCCCCCCGGATCCCCCCGGCTCACTTGGACTGGCTCTGTTTGGTGATGCCGCGGATGGTGGCCCCCTCCTTGCCGATGATGGCCCCCACGAACTGGGTGGGCACCAGGAGCCTCAGGGGCACCTCGGGGGG
>NW_015379267.1:106583-108226 GCF_001522545.3 Parus major | reverse complement strand
TGGGATTGATTAATTGGGATTCATTAATTGGGATTGTTCCACTGGGATCGATTAATTGGGGTTGTTCCATTTGGATCGATTAGTTGGGATCGATAATTGGGGTTGATCAATTGGGATCGTTCCATTTGGATTTATTAATTAATTGGGATTATTCCATTGGGATCAATTAATTAGGATTAATTAATCCCGGGCACTTCCCTGCACAGCCAGGGCTGATCCCACGGCTCCGGAATTCTGCGGGAATCGAGGCAAAGCCGGAGTTTTGCTGGCGAAATTCCAGGGAAAACGCGGAGTTGGGCTGGAGGTCGGAGCCTCTCCGTGCCCCTCATCCACAAAAAAACCTGGAATTCCCAAAGTCTGGGAAATCTTCCAGGGCTAAAAACACTTCCCAAGGCAAGGAGGGAAAACGGGGAATTCCTCTGGATCCGGCACCGAGGGACCCGGGAAGAGCCGGAATTTCCCAGTGGGATCCCAAATCCTGGGATCCGAGGGAATCCGGCGGTCTGGGATTGCCGGGAGCAAAGAATTCCAGGATTTTCCCTGTGGGAAATGTGGATTTCTCTGCCGGGAAACCCCAGATTTGAAGGGGAATCCAAGGAAAAAAGCGGATTTTGGGATTTTTCCAATGTTTCTCCGAACTTTGAATTCCAAATCCTCATTTTGGGAATCAGCAGAACCCCGGGAGGGGCTGGGGGAGGGAAATCCCTTTTCATTCCCATTTTTTTGGGGGGAAAATCCATCCCGAATCCGACAGCAATCCCAAAATCCCAACCCAAACCCGGAATTTTGCGTTTTGATTCCCTTTTAAAAAAAAATCTTTGTTTTTAAAATTCCCCCGACCGAATTCAGGGGATTTTGGGCTCGGAATTTCCCAGTTTCTCCCAATTTTTCCCATCAACAAAATCCAAGGAAAAACAACTCCCAAAAAAACGACAAAATAATTCAAAAGACCCCAAATTCACCCCAAATCTCCTTTCGGTCGTCAAATCCCATTTGGAGCAACTTTTTTATTGGAATTTCAGACTTTTTAAGGAGTTGGGCTCAAATCATTCCCCAAACCATGAAAAAAATCGGGAGAATCCCGGGAATGAATCCCAAATAAATCCAATGATTCCTCTCGGATCCGTGCCCCAAATCCCATTTTTTTGAGGATTTTTTTTAAGTTTTGGGCTTTTCCAAATTCTTTTCCGAACGTTTTTTAGGAGGTTTTAAAAACCTGGGAAGAAACCACGAGGAAAGAATTCCCGGGAATTTTTTTTTGGGAACGAACGGGTGAAAAGCGACGAAATTCGGGGTTTTTTGAGTCGTTTTTTACCCTTTAACCCAAAGGAAAATCCCAATTTTGGGGTTTTTTTGGTGGTTTTTGTGTAAACGAAGGGGCTGGGAACGCTCCGGACTCGTTTTCCCACATTTTTAAAGGGATCAAAAAAAGGGAAAAAAGGGAAAAAAAAAAGATCTCGGGTTTTGGGGGAGGGGCGAGGGGAGGAATTTCCCTCCCGATCCCATCAAAGGTTGGATTCTCCCTCTTTAACCCTTTCCTGCTCCCGCCGCTCCCCACTGGAAATTCCAGCCTGGGAAACGCCACGGAAAGATCCCAAAAACCAAAGAAACTCCCCCAAAAATCCCCCAAAATTCGTTTTTCA
>NW_015379267.1:103374-104652 GCF_001522545.3 Parus major | reverse complement strand
TTTCCCAGCCCGGGAGCCAAAAAGAGCCGGGAAATTCTTCCACAAGTTTGGAAATCCCAGCCCAAACCCATCCATCACCTCGGAGAATCCTTTATTTCACTACTTTATTCTTTTTTTTTTTTTTAATTAAAACCCCCCAGATTCAGCTTTCTTTAGGAAAAAAAATCAATTAATCCATGAAATTATTAATGAATTAATTTAACTCGCTGGGGACAAATCCCAGCCCAAAATCTCCAACATTTCTTCATTTTTTCCCCACTTTTAGCTGGAATTTTTTGCCTTTTTTCCTCTGCTGTTTTCTCCCTCCAACACAAATCAGTAATTCTGATGATTCCAATTAAAAATCAATTTAAAATCAATTTAAAATCAATTAAAAATCAATTAAAACCCCACCTTTACCTTTGCTTTTTGGGCACCGAGTGTTCGATCTCCAGCTGCTTCCCGTGGAGCTCCACCTTCCCTAAAAAACAAAACGTGGAAAATCCAGGAAAAACTCGGGATAAACGGGAATTTTCCCGCGAAATTCCTCCCAAATTCTCCGGAATTCCAACCCTCAGCCCCTCGCGGGTGGGTTGGGATTAAATCCGAGGCTCTGGAATTCTTCCTTGGGAATATTTCATTTCCAGCCCTAAGGACTCGAGGGATGAAAATCGGGATTTATTTTTTTGGGGGGGAGTTTGGAGAATTCCACCCCTTTTCCTTCGAGCCCTCCAGGAAAAATCTTTGGAGAAAATTCCCTCCCTTTTTCCCCCAAAAAAGGGCTCCAGACTGGGAATTCCGCAGGAATTCTCCTGGAAAACGGAGCGGGATTTCCTCGCTGCTGATTTATTCCAGAGTTTTTAATCCAGGTTTTGGGGGGAGCAGGGAGGAAGAGGAGGAGGAGGAAGAGGAGGAAGAAGAGGAGGAGGAAGAATAGGAACCAGATGGGAATGGGAAGGAGCCGGGAGGGAAAAGGAGATGGGGATTAGGGAGGAAAATATAATTTAAAAAGCCTCAAAATTCCCGTTTTTTCTGCCCAATTCCCTCTTCCCAAGCTTTTCCCGGCTCCCAGTTTGGAGACCCCGCGGATCCCAGCGGGGCCGGGACCGAACCCCCCGGGCTGGGGAAGGATTTTGGGGACCCCCGAGCGCTTTGGGGCCGCTCCGGGACCCCGAGCCGGGATTTTGGGGAAGGGACAAAAAACGGGGGAGCGGCCCCGATGGGAATGGAGAGGTTTGAAGGGATTTGGGATCGGGGGGCAGGAGGGGCTGGGAGGTCGGGATTGGGGGATCGGGATTG
>NW_015379267.1:101899-103187 GCF_001522545.3 Parus major | reverse complement strand
GGGATTTTTTGGGGGGAATTCCATATTTTTGGATATTTCCCAGTGAAGTTTTCACATCCCCCACGAATTTGGGTTCATTTTGTGCCACCCCGAGTGGATTTTGGGGGAACTTCTCGAGGCTTTTTCTCACCATTCCCCCCCTTTTAACCCCTCCAAAAACCCCCAAAACGGGCGGGAATGGCGCGGAACCTTCCGGAATTTTTGGGAATTGCTGGAAATCCCTGGAATTTCTCCTGCCAGGGGTGATCAAGCTGAAGAACAACGGGGATTTCTTCATCGCCAACGAGGGCCGGAGGCCGATTTACATCGACGGCCGCCCCGTGCTGGGGGGCAACAAATGGAAACTCAAGGTCCGGAGGGGTTGAGAGGTGGGAATTGGGGGGTCGGGATTGGGGATTTGGGGATCGGGATCGGGGGGCAGGAGGGGTTCGGGATCGGGATTGGGGATCGGGATTTGGGATGGGGATAGGGGGTCTGGAGGGATTTGGGGATCGGGATTTGGGGATCGGGATTTTGGGGTCCGGAGGGATTTGAGAGCTGGGAATTGGGGGGTCGGGATTGAGAGGTCGGGATTGAGGGAGACCGAGGGATTTTGGGGGTCGGGATTTGGGATCGGGATTGGGGACCGGGACTGGGGGGTCCGGAGGGGTTGAGGGGTCGGGATTGGGGGGTCGGGAGGGAGAAGGGGGTCGGGATTTCGGGGATCGGGGTTGACGGAGGGCTCAGGAGGGTCTGAGGGGGCCGGGAGGGATCGAGGGGATCAGGAGGGATCGAGGGGCTCGGGAGGGATCAGGAGGGATCCAGGGGCTCGGGAGGGATGGAGATGATCAGGATTCCGGGGTCGGGAAGGATCGAAGCACCCGAAAACCTCGGGCGAGCCCTCAGGCTGGGGATTGCGGGATTTGGGGTGGGAATTGCGGCTCCGGGAAGGATTCGGGCAGGGTTGGGCGCCTCACCCGAGAAAGTTTCGATGGCTTTCATGGCCCACTGCTCGTCGGGGCAGTCCACAAAGGCATAGCCGGACTTGACGAGGAAGCGGCCGCTGAAGGAGATGCGGTGCTCGGTGAACACTCGCTCCAGCTCGGCCGCCGTGACGCCCTCGGGCAGGTTCCCGATGTAAAGCTTGTTCATCCTGCCCGGCCCGGGGGGCTCTGCCCGGCCCGGGGGGCTCTGCCCGGCCCGGGGGGCTGCGCTGGGCGGTTCCCCTGCGCCCCCCGAGCTTTCCCCCGCTTCTTTTCCCTTCTTGTATTTCCTTTTTTTTATTTATTTTATTTATTTTAATTTTTTT
>NW_015379267.1:99365-100259 GCF_001522545.3 Parus major | reverse complement strand
TTTTCCTCCTTCTTTATCCTCTCCAGGATAATTTCTCTCTCTCTCTCTGATGATTTTATTTTTCACTCTTTCATTTGAGCTTTTAATTAAAAATTAATTAAAATAAACGCCCTCAGAAATTCCCAGAAAATTTGAGGATAAAAAAAAATAAAATCTGAATTTAGGAAAAATTGGAAAAGTTTTAAAAATTTTTAAATTTATAAAAAATATCGTGGTAAAAAAAGGGATTTTTTCAGGAAAATTCAGAGTTTATAAAGGGGAAAAAAACTCAGAATCAATTCCAGGAGCGGAATTCCTGGGAAGGAGGAATTTTCCCTTAAAACCGAGTGAAGGTTGGAAAGGGATCCTGGGGAATCCACCGGGGTCTGGAGATTTCTCCTGGAATTTTCTGGGAATTCTGGAGCAGGGAAAGGGCTCAGGGAGGGCCCCGGATCCCTCGGGAATTTCAGGGGGATGGGAAAGGTGGAACCCCAAACTCTGAGTCTGGAACCTGAAGAACCCGAGTCTAGAACCGAGTCTAGAACCCGATCTAGAACCGCTCTAGAACCGCTCTAGAACCGAGTCTAGAACCGATCTAGAACCGCTCTAGAACCTCTAGAACCCGATCTAGAACCGAGTCTAGAACCGAGTCTGGAACCGCTCTAGAACCTCTAGAACCTCTAGAACCCGATCTAGAACCGCTCTAGAACCGAGTCTAGAACCTCTAGAACCCGATCTAGAACCGAGTCTAGAACCGAGTCTAGAACCGAGTCTAGAACCGCTCTGGAACCGAGCCTGGAACCAGGGTCTGGAACCGAGTCTAGAGCCAGAGTTTAGAGCCCCAAAAGTTTGAGGCTGGAACCCAAGAAAACAGGGATGAGAACCCAAAAATTTGGGATGAGAACCCCAGAAGGT
>NW_015379267.1:97611-98847 GCF_001522545.3 Parus major | reverse complement strand
GGAAGGAAAGGAATCCCGAAGGCCATTCCCAATCCCGTTTTCCAGGATTCCAGGGACACACAAACCCTTTGGAATCCAGGTTTCCCTCGGGATGTTCTCGGGGCTGGGCACATCCCGGATCTTCCCGAGGCATTCCCGAATTCCCGGAGCTGCGGCTCCTCCAGCCCCCGCTCTCCGCTTGGGTTTTCCGGGATGACAATTCCAGGGCTGGAGCTCGGGAATGATCCCTGGAAGGAGCCGGGAATGGGGAATTTCGAGCTTTGGGATCTGGGACAATCCCTGCTTTCCTGGGAATTCCTGGAATTCCCGGAACCACCCACGTTCTGTGCTGAATCCCACCTTCCCGAGCTTTATTCCCGGCACTCCGGGAAATCCGGGAATGCTGCCGCCGGGATCACCGGCAGCGGATCCAGCTGGGAATTCCTCTCAGCCAATTAACTCCGGCCCTAATGAGCGGGAAGCGAATGGAATTATTGCCCCTGGAGCCGGGGGAGGGCTCTTTACACATCGTAAAGATACCGGGATCGATATTCCCGCTTTTCCATCGGGAACCGCCCGCCCTTTATGGAATTTTCTGTTCCAGCCGCGGGGGAGCGGAGCCGCTCCCGGGAGGGGTTAATTAGTCCCTAATGGCCTTAATGAGGCCGGTAATCGCTCCTCGGGATGGCGGCTGCTGGGATCCATGGAGCGGGAGCATTCCCGGGATTCATGGAGTGGAGATATCCATGGGATTCATGGAGTGGAGATATCCCTGGGATTCATGGAGTGGAGATATCCCTGGGATTCATGGAACAGGAATATCCCTGGGATTCATGGAATGGGAATATCCCTGGGATTCACGGAACGGGAATATCCCTGGGATTCATGGAACGGGAATATCCCTGGGATTCATGGAATGGGAATATCCTTGGGATTCATGGAACGGGAATATCCCTGGGATTCATGGAACTGGAACATCCTTGGGATTCATGGAACAGGAATATCCCTGGGATTCATGGAATGCGAATATCCCTGGGATTCATGGAACGGGAATATTCCCGGAATTCATGGAGCAGGAATATCCCTGGGATTCATGGAATGGGAATATCCCTGGGATTCACGGAACGGGAATATCCCTGGGATTCATGGAACAGGAATATCCCTGGGATTCATGGAGCTGGAATATCCCTGGGATTCATGGAGCTGGAATATCCCTGGGATTCATGGAGCTGGAGCATCCTGGTCTGCTGGGAATGG
>NW_015379267.1:90446-94377 GCF_001522545.3 Parus major | reverse complement strand
AAAAAAAAAAAAAAAGGCAAATTTCCAGCCATTCCTGCCCTTTTTCCTTCTTTTTAATGGAAAATCTGCAATTCCTGGGATAAAACAGACAAAAATCCCCAAAAATCTCTGGAAAGAGCAGCTGGAAAAACTCGGTAATAGGGGAAAAAAACCAAAATAAAGGGATGAATAATTCCCTGAATAAATTAAAATTGGGAATAAGATAATTGGGATAGGGAAAATCCGGAATTCGGGTGGGATACAGGAGGTGAGGAGCAGAATCCAAGGAAAAGCGGGCACTGTCCCACAGGAAAACCCTTCTTTAAATCCCTTCCCTCCCAAATTTCCAGCATTTTCCCGCTGGAAATGCCTCTGGATGCCCTCGGATCCGCAGGTTCCACGGATCAGGGGGGGAATCAATCAAGTCTCATCATCCACAGGGATAAAATGACATTTTCCAAGGGTGATTCCACAAGAATTTATAGGAATTTTTGTGCTTTTTGTCCCCGTGCCAGGACCACGTAGCTCCAGGACTTTCCATGGAATTCCCTCCTCATCCCACGGACACAGGAGCAGCAGGATTTTTGCCCGTGGGGCGTTTTCCTGGTGAAATAAAAGATTTTAATTCCAAGCTGAAGCAAGATTTGGGTGAAGCCGATGTGGGGAGGGGATAAAAACACCGCAGAATTCCCAAAGAAATTTCCTGGGAATCTCGGAAGGGCTTGGGAAGGACCCCAAAGCCCATTCAGGGAAACCTCCCACCATCCCAGGGTGTCCAATCTGGACATTCCCAAAACTTTCCTGGTCCCAAAAAAACCTTTTCTGATCTCAAAAAACCTTCCCTGGTCCCAAAAGAACTTCCCTGGTCCCACAAATCCTTCTCTGGTCCCACAGAACCTTCCCTGCTCCCAAAAATCTTTCTCTGGTCCCAAAAAACCTTCCCTGCTCCAACAAATCCTTCTCTGGTCCCAAAATATCTTCCCTGGTCCCGAAAATTTCTCCTTGGTCACAAAATTCTTTCCCTGGTCCCACAAAACCTTCCTTAGTTCCACAGCCCTTTCCTGCTCCCTCAGACCTTTCCCTGCTCCCTCAGACCTTTCCCCGCTGCCTCAAACCTTTCCCTGCTCCCTCAGACCTTTCCCAGCTCCCTCAGACCTTTCCCCGCTCCCTCAGACCTTTCCCAGCTCCCTCAGATCTTTCCCCGCTCCCTCAAACCTTTCCCAGCTCCCTCAGACCTTTCCCCGCTCCCTCAGATCTTTCCCCGCTCCCTCAGACCTTTCCCCGCTCCCTCAGACCTTTCCCAGCTCCCGCCGCATTTTCCTCCATCCCAAACCCTCCCTCAGGACCGCCACGGAGCCCGCCCTTTCCCGCCCACAGCCGGATTGACAGCTGCCTCACCCAATCAGCGAGCGCCCAGCGTGCGCAACCCACCAATCACCGCCCTCCTTTCCGCCCGCCTTCTTCCCGCCGTCCCCGGATGCGGGAAGGCGGGGCTTTCCCGAGGCTTGGCCAATGGGGAGGGCGGGTTCGGGCGCGCGCGCGCGGCGGCAGCCAATGGGCGCGGAGGACGCCGGGGGGGACACGGCCAAGGTGACGCTCCCCACAGAGCCGCTGCCGCCGCCGGCCCGAGCGGACCCTGCGCAGGTNGATCCCGATGGGATCAGGACCGAGTGGATCCCGCCGTGCCCATCCCTGATCCCATCCCGCCTTTCCCGCTGCAGAGGAGGCGCTCCCGGGCTGCAGCGCCGGTACTCGGAGGCCACGCTGGCCAGCGACTACAGCCGCACCATGGACCACGTGCTGGGCAAGAACTTCGTGGAGTGGCTGCTGGCCCGGCGCGAGAGGAAAAGCCAGTGAGCATTCCCAGATCCCTGCCCAAAACATTCCCAGATCCCTGCCCAAAACATTCCCAAATCCCTGCCCAAAACATTCCCAAATCCTGCCCAAAACATTCCCAAATCCTGCCCAAAACATTCCCAGATCCCAGCCCAAAACATTCCCAGATCCCAGCCCAAAACATTCCCAGATCCCTGCCCAAAAACATTCCCAGATCCCTGCCCAAAAACATTCCCAAATCCTGCCCAAAACATTCCCAGATCCCAAATCCCCATTCCTGGCCCGGCCTCTCCTGTCCTTCCCAAAGCCATGGGAGCTCTGCATCCCGAGCAGGGATGGATTCATGGATGGATCCATGGATAATTCATGGATAATTCATGGATAATTCATGGATGATTCATGGATAACTCATGGATGGATCCATGGATAATTCATGGATGATTCATGTATGGATCCGTGGATGATTCATGGATGGATCCATGGATGGATTCATGGATAATTCATGGATGATTCATGGATGGGTTTATGGATGGGTTTATGGATGGATTAATGGATAATTCATGGATAATTCATGGATGGATCCATGGATGATTCATGGATGGATCCATGGATGGATTAATGGATAATTCATGGGTGATTCATGGATAATTCATGGATAACTCATGGATGATTCATGGATGGATCCACGGATAATTCATGGATGGATTTATGGATGGATCCACGGATAATTCATGGATGGATTCATGGATGGGCTCATGGATAATTCATGGATAACTCATGGATGGGTTTATGGATGGATTAATGGATAATTCATGGATGGATTAATGGTTAATTCATGGATGGATCCATGGATAATTCATGGATGGATTAATGGATAATTCATGGATAATTCATGGATAACTCATGGATGATTCATGGATGGATCCACGGATAATTCATGGATGATTCATGGGTGGATCCATGGATGGATCCATGGATAATTCATGGATAATTCATGGATAACTCATGGATGGATCCATGGATGGATTCATGGATAATTCATGGATAACTCATGGATGGATCCATGGATGGGTTCATGGATGGATCCACGGATAATTCATGGGTGATCCATGGATGGATTCACAGATGATTCATGGATAATTCATGGATAATTCATGGATGGATCCATGGATAATTCATGGACAACTCATGGATGGATCCATGGATGGATCCATGGATGGATCCACGGATAATTCATGGGTGGATCCATGGATAGATCCATGGAAAAGCGGGATTCTGGCACCCTCTGCTGGATCCGCGGGATTCTCCAGCTTTTCCTTTGCCAGGGACGTCGCGGAGCCGCTCAGGAGAGAGGCCGAGCCCCAAAAAACGCCGCAGAAATTGGATTTGGGAGCTCCGGGAGCCACAGAATTCCTGGCGTGGCTCTGGAAAAACGAGGAAAACCAGAGGTGAAGTGGGAAGGGAAAATCGGGAGGCGCGAAATTGTCGGGTTTTGTGCGGAATTTCGGGAATTTTTAAATGGAATTCCGGGATTTGTTGGTTTTGTGCAGAATTTTGGAGTTTTTTTATGGAATTTTTTGGGGATTTGTTGGGGTTTTTAATGGATTTCTGGGATTTTTGGGGTGTGTTTTACAGAATTTCAGGATTTTGGTTTTGTTTTTTTAATGGAATTTGGGGATATTTGGTGTTTTCCCGGCTTTTCCATGAAAACACCTCCCGAAACGAGGCTTTGGGCTGGGGGAAAGGATCCGATTTGTGCTTCCCTTGATTTTGGGAACAAACCTTTGGAAAATCCCACCCCAGGACTCCCAAAATCCCAGGAATTCCCTCGTTTCCAGAAGAAATCTCAAATTTCAGGGTCTTTATCCCAGCAGGAGATTTAAATCCCAACATTCCCTGTGGTTTTAGGGCTGGAAGATGTTGAAACCTGGATTTTTTTTTCCTTTAATTCTGTTTTTATGGGATTTATTTGGGGTTTTTTTTGCAGTTTTCCGGCTCTGGAAGGCTCTGAGGGCCTGAGGGAATTCTTGGAGCAGGAATTCCTGACGTGGCTGATGTCGGGAGAGCTCTGCAGGGCCACGTGAGTTCCAACATTCCCAAAAATCCCTTTATCCCC
>NW_015379267.1:87121-88467 GCF_001522545.3 Parus major | reverse complement strand
GGGAATTAATGGGAACGGTGGGACGAGGCCGAGGGGACAGCGGGGACACGGTGGGGTGAAAACCTTGGGGACACACTGGGGACAGTCGGGGAAACGGTGGGGACAAAGCCTTGGGGATACGGCAGGGACATGGTGGGGTTAAAGCCTTGGGGACATGGTGGGGGCAAAGCCTTGGGGACAACGGGGACACGCTGGGCACACAGTGGGGTTAAAGCTTTGGGGACAAAACCTTGGGGACACCCTGGGACAAAGCCTCGGGAACAGCAGGGACACACTGGGGACATGGTGGGGACACAGTGGGGTTAAAGCCTTGGGGACACCCTGGGACAAAGCCTCGGGGACAGCAGGGACACACTGGGGACACGCTGAGGACACAGTGGGGTTAAAGCCTTGGGGTCACGCTGGGACAGAACCTTGGGGACACACTGGGGACAAAGCCTTGTGGACACGGCGGGGTCAGTGGGACACAGCCCTGGGGACACTGAGCCATGCTGGGGACACAGCCCTGGGGACACTGAACCACGAGCTGTGTGTGAACCCAGGGGTCGCCTGGGGACAGCAGCACCGGGAATTCACCGCTGCTAAATCTGGTTAATAAACCTTGCTTTGGTTTATCCCCCTCGTCGTTTCTTGCAGATCCAGCAAAATGCAGGCTCCCGTGGCGCTCCTCAGCTCCCCAGCGCTGGTAGGTGTCCCTCTCTGGCAGGGCTGGGCTCATTCCCACCGGGAATGTGGCGTTTCTGTCCCCTCCTGCACACCCCAGCTGGGGTGGGCTCCGGGCCGTGCTTTCCCAGGATTTACAGAGGAAGGGAACAAGGTGACCTCTGGTGACACCATGTGAGTGGCTGGCACTGAGCTGCAGGCCCCGCCGCTGCTCCCAGCAGCATTTCCACCGAGTTGCTCAGGAATCCCTTTCTTTCCAGGAGCAAAACGTGTGGAAACGTGGGAGGGATGGAATTTCTGGGGCTGGCACCTCACTGTGCTCAGCCTGGGGTGTGTGGAGTTGCTCGTGGAGCTGATCCAAGTGGCTGAAATAGAAACACCCTCTGCTGGTCACCCTTTCTTTTCCAGTCCTGGCTCCCAGCTGGGATGTTTTGGGGGGGGATTTTAATGCTCCATCAACCAGCTGGGTTTTCCTGAGGGTTGGTGCACATAAATCCAGCTGTGGGAATGCTGATCTCTGCTCCCTGCAAGGGTTTGGGTCGGATTTTAGGGAAAACTTCTCCATGCAGAGGGCACAGGGAATGGTCACAGCTCCAGGGCTGTTTGGGCAGGGTGGGATGTGGGATTTGGGGATAATCCCCATCATTCCTGAGCTGTGTTCCTGCAGCTCCAGGGCTGTTTGG
>NW_015379267.1:84241-85731 GCF_001522545.3 Parus major | reverse complement strand
CCAGGGGGGCTCTGGGGGGCTCTGGGGACCCTCCCTGGGCTCTGGGGGGCTCTGGGGACCCTCCCTGGGCTCTGGAGACCCTCCCTGGGCATGGGGGGCTCTGGGGGGCTCTGGGGACCCTCCCTGGGCACCAGGGGGGCTCTGGGGATCCTCCACAGGCTCCGGGGGGCTCCAGGCAGCACCGGGGGGCTCTGGAGACCCTCCCTGGGCTCTGGAGACCCTCCCTGGGTTATGGGGACCCTCCCTGGGTTCTGGGGGGCTCTGGGGACCCTCCTTGGGCACCAGGAGGGCTCTAGGGGGCTCTGGGGACCCTCCCTGGGCTCTGGGGGGTTCCAGGGACCCTCCACAGGCTCCGGGGGGCTCCAGGCAGCACCGGGGGGCTCTGGGGACCCTCCCTGGGCTCTGGGGAGCTCTGGGGGGCTCTGGGGACTCTCCCTGGGCTCTGGGGGGCTCTGGGGACCCTCCCTGGGCTCTGGGGACCCTCCCTGGGCTCTGGGGACCCTCCCTGGGCTCTGGGGACTCTCCCTGGGCACCAGGGCTGGGCCTCAAGGGAAGCAGCACTCGGAATGTCCAAGGGCTCTGGTGGTCCAGCAGTCCCCTGAAAATGATCCACCATTCCTTTAAAAATGATCCACTATTTCCTTCAAAATGATCCTTTAAAATAATCCCCTCTTCCCTTAAAAATGGTCCCTCATTCCCCTAAAAACGAGCCACTGTTCCCCTAAAAATGTTCCTTTAAAATGAGCCCCCATTCCCCTGAAATGATCCACTCTTCTCTCCAAAAACCTGTTAAACACATTCTATTAGAATAATCCATTGTTCTCTTAAAAATAGTCCTTTCTAATTAAATAATCCACTCCTAAAAGGATTCCACTCTTCTGTTAAAATTAATTCACTTTCTTAAAACAATTATTCTAATAAAACAATGTTTTTATCTTAACATAATCCATTCTATTAAAATTATCTATTAACCCATTAAAATAATCTGTTGATCTATTAAAATAATTATTTTATTGGGGTGATCCATTCTATTAAAATGATTATTCTCTATTAATAATGCTCTGTTCTGTTAAGCAATCCACGATTTTATTCCATGAATCCATCATTCTGTTAAAGTTCCTGGATTGTTTGAACCCACCCCTCTAACTCATTCCCGATTTTCCTCTGGAGCTCTGCTGCCTCTGGAAGGAATTGCAGCTTGGAAGCACCAGGTGCCAGCTAAATCCAGGGTTTAGCATCCCTAAAAACAGGGAAAAACCCTGGATATCCCATCCCATCCCATTCCAGCTGCTCCTGGATCCGGCTGGCTTGGGGCATTCCCTGCAGTTATTCCCTGCAGTTATTCCCTGCAGTTATTCCCTGGAGTTATTCCCTGCAGTTATTCCCTGCAGTTATTCCCTTGTTTGGGACATTCCCTGGTTTCATTCCCTGCTGTGATTCCCTGGATTTATCCCCTGGTTTGGGGCAGGATTCCCTGGATTTATTCCCTG
>NW_015379267.1:81866-82820 GCF_001522545.3 Parus major | reverse complement strand
GGAATGGGACACAGGGATGGGTGGCTCTGCTCAGGACATTCCTGGGAATGGGAATGGGGATGGATGGAATTCCTGTGAGGGGAAGAGGGAGGGGAGAACTCGGCTCCAAAAGCCGCAAGATCTGGAGAAACGTGGCTGTGAAGACAGAAGGAATTCGGGAGATGCTGGCTCAGCTGGAGAGGGAAAATTCCCTGGATTCTGGGCAGGAATGTGTCCCTTTAAAGCCGGGACAGCCCTTTGGGAATGTTCCAGGGAGAAGGACACTGTTACTGCGCGAGGAGTTACAGTTATCCTCCCTGGGGAAACGGGACTCGGAATTCCTTGGAATTCCTCAGATCCCTGGGAAGCGAAAGCGTCCTTGGAACTGGAATTGGGGGCTGGGATACTCCTGGAATGTTCCTTTTCCCCTTTCCCACCTCTCTTTTCCATCCTGGGGGTGCTGGGAGCCGCTGGCTGCTGCCTGATCCCTCTGCTGGGATCCAGAGGGGATCCAGAGGGGATCCAGAGGGGATCCAAGGGGATCGAGCCCTTCCCTGTGTCCCCAACACCCTGAGCCCATCCGGCACCTCGAGCTGTGCCAGGAAAGGTTTGGGTTGGAATTTCGGGAAGGGCTCCAGCCCTGGCAGAGCTGCCCAGTCCCGGGAGGGGTCCCGGGGATCCCGGTGAGCGCTGCCGGGCGGTGCTGGGGGCCGATGATCCTGGAAAAATCCTGGAATGTCCCGAGCGGGAAAGGATCCAGCGGGCTCATCCTTCAGCGTCCGGGATCTCCGACAGTCCCGTTCCCTGTCCCGCGCCGATCCCAGGGATCTTTCCCACCCTTTTCCTTCCGTGATCCCGCCGTTCCTCAAATTCCCAAAAATCCCCAGCGCCCGTTTCTCCCGCGGGACCTCCCGCCCGCCGGGGGGCGCCATGGCGGGCTCGCCGTCCCCTGTTCCCCTGCGGCGGGGCCGCTCC
>NW_015379267.1:78650-79779 GCF_001522545.3 Parus major | reverse complement strand
GGCCCCTCCATGCCCGAAGTCCAGGATCCCCCCAGGCCCCGTTCCCACCCTGTGGATCCCGGCGGGATCAGGATCCCGGCGCTGCCGTTAATTCACGGCTCCATCCCGGGAGCAGGAATTGCTGCCTGCCCCGCTCATCCCGGGGTTTTTTTGGGAATGTTCCAGCCCGGAGCTCCCCAGGGCAGGCGGGGAAGGGGAAATTCCTGCTGGGAACCCCCGGGAGGTCGGGAAGGGGATGGGAAGGATGGGATTGTCCCGTTTATCCATGGGCTGCACGGAGCCGCTGGGATTTCCCGGGATTTGGTTCCGCTGCTCCCAGTCCTGGAGCTGTTGGGAGCAGCTTTGGGAAGGGAAGGAGCTCCCGGGGAGCTCTGGAATCCCTGCCCTGATCCATGAACCCCAAATCCATCCCAGCCCGGGGAAAAGAGCGCTGGGAACACCCTGAGCCTCACCCGAGACAACCTGGGGACACATCCCGAGGGGAATTCCCAGCGGGAATTTATTTCTATTTTTATTTCTATTTTTATTTTTTATTTTTAGTGTTAATTGTTAATTTTTAATTTATTATTATTATTACTATTATTATTTATTTCTATTTTTATTTGTATTTTTTATTTTAATTGTTAATTGTTAATTTTTAATTTATTATTATTACTATTATTATTATTTATTTTTATTTTTATTTTTTATTTTAATTGTTAATTGTTAATTTATTATTATTATTACTATTTTTATTTTTATTTTTATTTTTATTATTTATTTTACTTGTTAATTTTTATTTTTAATTTATTATTATTATTACTATTATTATTAATTTGTTTGTTTGTTTTTGTCTTTATTTTATTTTTATTTTTTATTTTTATTTTAATTGTTAATTTTTAATTTATTATTATTATTACTATTATTATTTTTTATTTTTATTTTTAATTTTTATTTTTATCTTTATTTTTATTTTTCTCTGAATTGGTGCTGCTGGGGGTGGTGAAACCCCAGGGATGGGGATTCCAGGGAGGATTCCCAAGGATTCCAGGGAGGATTCCCAAGGATTCCAGGGGGGATTCCCAAGGATTCCAGGGGGGATTCCCAAGGATTCCAGGGGGGATTCCCAAGGATTCCATCCAGGATTCCC
>NW_015379267.1:72847-75315 GCF_001522545.3 Parus major | reverse complement strand
GGATCCCGGGAGCGGGGAGTGTGGGAATGTGCGAAACGAGCTCTGCCCGCGGTTGGAAATCAAAGCTCATTTCCTGGGAGGGGGAAACAATTCCCAGAAAAACCTGGGAGGAGGGAGGGAAGGGGGACGGACGGGGGGCGCTGGGGGTGACCCCGTGCCCGCCCTGCCCGTCCCCAGCGGCGTCATGGAGAAATCCTTCATGGAATACCTGGATTTCTACGAGGGCGTGTGCAAGGAGAGGCTGCACCTGCAGGGCCAGACCATGCAGGTGAGGGTGGGGCAGGGCCACGGCCGGGACCTGGGGGGCACAGCTGGGGATGGGGATGGGTGTGGGGCACAGCTGGGGATGGATGTGGGGCACAGCTGGGGACAGATGTGGGGCACAGCTGGGGATGGATGTGGGGCACAGCTGGGGATGGATGTGGGGCACAGCTGGGGATGGATTTGCGACACCAGGGGGATTTCAAGGATCCTGTCCAGGGGGAATTTCAGGATCTCCTCTGGGGGAATTTCAGGATTTTCTTTGGGGGAATTTCAGGATCTTCCCCAGGGGGAATTTAAGGAGACGGGGAATTTCAGGATCCCTCCCAGGGAGAATTTCAGGATCCTTCCCATAGGGAGTTGGAGGATCCTTCCCAGAGGGAATTTCAGGACCCTTCCCAGGGGGAATTTCAGGATCCTTCCCAGAGGGAATTTCAGGATCCTTCTCAAGAGGAATTCCAGCACCCTCTCCCCTCCAGACTGGCCTTTCCCCCTGGAATTTCCCCCTTTCCCACCCCACCAGCTCTCCCCCTCCATCCCCCCCTCACCCCCGTTGGTCATTCCGGTTTTTCCCCAGGATCCTTTCGGGGAGAAGCGCGGCCACTTTGACTACCAGGCTCTGCTGGGGCGGCTGCAGGGGCTGCGGGCGCGGCTGCAGGAGCGGCTGCAGCAGGACAGCGCCGACATGGACTCGGAGAGCAGCTCCTCGGAGCCCGAGCCGGACACTCAGGGCTGCCCCAAGGCCTAACGAGGCCGGGCCCGGCCCCGGGACTGCAGCACAGCCGGGCCGGGAGAGCCGGCGGATCCCTCCCTCCCTCCCTCCCTCCGGAGACTTCCCAGAGAATTCCCAAAAAGAGACAAAGCCGAGCTCGGGACAGGCTCCTGTTGGACAAAAGGTACTTCCTGGCACGTGGCATCAGGTTCTTTTTGGGGTTTTTTGGGGGGTTTTTTGGAGAACACCTACACTGGTTGGGGTTTTTTGCTTTTTTTTTTGGTTTTTTTTGGTTGTTTTTTTTTTTCCAGGTTTTTTTTTTGGTTTTTTTTTTGTTTCTCCGATTAAAGAATGAGCTCTAGACTGCAAATCCTCGAGAGCTTTTCTGCTCCTAGGCAGGGAGGGAGCTCTTCCCTGGAGCTTTGGGTGGAATTGAGCATCCAGGTGGAATTCAGGAGAGCCGGGGGCGTTCCCGGGGGTTTTCTCCTAAGCAGACCAAAGATAAGAAGGAATTCTCCCCGCTGGAATTGCAGCTCCTTCCCCAAAGCTTCCCTTGGGGCACTTTGGAACTGTGGGAATCCACGGATTTATTCATCCAGGAGGTTTGGGAAAGGGAGAGGAGAGGAGGGGAACGCTCAGGGTTGGTGTTTGATCGCCGGAAGCGTCGCTTTGGATTTTGTGTTTTGGGAGGGTTTTCGTTCCTGGTGGAGCTGGTTTTTCCTTACCTGGAATTCTGGTGTCACCTTTCCCATCCCCTCATTCCCTGTCCTTCCATGGAGACCCCGGAAAAGGGACAATTCCAGGGGGAATCTCGGGAAAATTCCTTTGCCAAACCTTGGGAAATCCCAGTTTTGAGAAATCCTGGAGTTTTGGGAAATCCCAGTTTTGGGAAATCCCAGTTTTGGGAAATCCCATGGTTTGGGAAATCCCAGTTTTGGGAAATCCCAGTTTTGGGAAATCCCAGTTTTGGGAAATCCCATGGTTTGGGAAATCCCAGTTTTGGGAAATCCCAGTTTTGGGAAATCCCAGGTTTTTGGGAGCGCTGGGAGTGCTCGGAGCAGGATTTATCCCAGCAGTGCCTCAGAGAGGTGGCAGTGGCCGTGCTGCCCCGCCCAGCCGCGGGTGCAGGTGAAAATTCCCCGTTTTCCAGGGAGCCGAGCCCGGGGAGGATCCGTTGGAGCAGAGGTTGGGTGACCGAGAGCTTCAGGAGCTGATTTTCCCCATCCCGATGTTTTCATGGACAGAAAGCCGAGCACAAAGTTGAACATTTTGCCCTCCCCCACTCCCCTCCCCACCAGTTTGGCCCCAGTTCGGATCAGCTGGAGCTGGGAAAACTTCCCAGCCCGGGATGCTCGTCCTGAGGGGCCTGGAGGAGCCAAAAAAACCCTGGAATGATTGGGGATTGCTCTCAGCTGAAAGGTGGGAAACGGGGAAATTGTGGTGGAACAGCTCGGGAGTTATCCTGAACAACCTGGGAATGGTTTATCCCAAATAA
>NW_015379267.1:68921-70691 GCF_001522545.3 Parus major | reverse complement strand
TTTTTTTTTTAATTTTTATTTTTTCCCCCTTTGTGCAATAAAGTTTTGTTTTGGCAGAACGGAGCCTGTGGTATTCCTTAGTGGGAATTCTCCTGGAATAACGATTTCCCGCGGCACTGCAGGACAGGATTCCCAGTTTTGCCACTGCTGGGAGCCAAAATTCCAGAGCCCAGATCCCATTTCCCACTGCAAATCCCATTTGGGTCTCCCAGACTCCGCTCTCGGCTCCTTTTCCTCGTTTTCCACAATCCGAGGCATTTCCACCCCAAAGCAGGCAGCGAATCCAGCGGGAATTGATCCCAAACTTCCCAAACTCAGGAACCTTTTACAAAACTTTTATTCCCAGTCCCGCTGTCCCTGGGATTGGGAGGGATCCCGAGGATTCCGGGAGGGATTTCTGAGCATCCCATGAAGGATTCCCAAGGATTTTGGGAGGGATTCCAAGAGGGATTCCCAAGGATCCTGGCAGAGATTCCAGGAAGGATTCCAGCCAGGATTCCTGAAGATTCCAGGAGGGATTCCAGGGGGGATTCCCGAGGATCCTGGGAGAGATTCCAGGAAGGATTCCAGCCAGGATTCTGGAGGATTCCAGCTGGAATTCCTGATGATTCCAGGGGGGATTCCAGGGGGGATTCCCAAGGATTCTGGGAGGGATTCCCGAGGTCTCCAGGAGGGATTCCCAAGGATTCCAGCTGGTATTGCTGAGGTTTCTGGCCAGGATTGTGGAGGATTCCAGCAGGGATTCCAGATGATCCCAGCTGGAATTCCCGATGATCCCAGCTGGAATTCCCGATGATCCCAGCTGGAATTCCCGATGATCCCAGCTGGAATTCCCAATGATCCCAGCTGGAATTCCCGATGATCCCAGCTGGAATTCCCGATGATCCCAGCTGGAATTCCTGATGATCCCAGCTGGAATTCCCGATGATCCCAGCTGGAATTCCTGATGATCCCAGCACACTCAGGGCTGCGGGGCGGCTCCGTCTTGGGCGAGCAGCTCGGGGAAGAGCGCGGGCAGCCAGAACTGCGGCTCAGCCGGAGCCTGAGCGTCCAGCCAGGCCATGCCCTCCTTCAGCAGCTGCTCCTGGGAAATGGGAATGGGCTGGGAATGGCTGGGATGGGCTGGGAAGGGCTGGGAATGGGCTGGGGATGGGCTGGGAATGGGCTGGGGATGGCTGGGAATGGGCTGGGAATGGCTGGGAATGGGCTGGGAATGGGCGGGAATGGGGAGAGAATGGCTGGGATGGGCTGGGAATGGCTGGGAATGGGCTGGGAATGGCTGGGAATGGGGAGAATGGCTGGGAATGGGGTGGGAAGGGTGGGAATGGTGTGAATGGGCTGGGAATGTGGTGGGAATGACTGGGAATGGGCTGGGAATGGCTGGGAATGGGTGGGAATAGGGTGGGAATAGGATGGGAATGGCTGGGAATGGGGTGGGAGTGGGTTGGGAATGGGATGGGAATGGCTGGGAATGGGTGGGAATGGGGTCGGAATAGGATGGGAATGGTGGGAATGGGCTGGGAGTGTGCTGGGAGTGGTGGGAATGGCTGGGAATGGGGTGGGAATGGTGGGAATGGGGTGGGAAGAGTAGGAATGGTGGAATTGGGTGGGAGCAGAGTCTTGGTAATCCCAGCTGGAAATGGGTTTCTCTGGCAAAGTTCCACCAGGTTTTCCAGGAATTGGGATCTCAGGGATCTCCTGGTGATCCCAGCTGGAATTGGGGCGCTCTGGGAGAGCCTCTGGTTCCCCAGGGAATGGGATTGGGATCCC
>NW_015379267.1:60585-65660 GCF_001522545.3 Parus major | reverse complement strand
TCACCGGCAGCCGGGACTGACGTCATCGACCGGCGCCGCGCGGGGGAAAGGGCGGGGCCGCCTCAGGCCCCACCCCCCCTCAGTGATGGACGGCGGAACCGCCGGGGGGGAATTAAATAATTGTGAGGAGATAAGGGGGAATTAAAGGGGGATCTGAGGGGGGAAAGGGGGATCTGAGGGGGTAATGGGGGATCTTAAGGGGATAAAGGGGGATCTGAGGGGATAAAGGAGGTTCTGAGGGGAAAAGGGGGTCCTGAGAGAATAGAGGGGATCCTGAGGGGAAAAGGAGGATCTGAGGGGATAATGGGGGATCTGAGTGAGATAAAGGGGATCCTGAAGGGGGTAAAGAGGGATCTGAGGGGGAAAAGGGGATCCTGAGAGGGGAGAGGAGATTCTGAGGGGATAAAGGGGGTTCTGAGGGGGAAAAGGAGGATCTGAGGGGGTAAAGGGGGATCTGAGGGAATAATGGGGGATTTGAGAGGGAAAAGGAGGATCTGAGGGGGTAAAGGGGGATCTGAGGGAATAAAGGGGGATCTGAGGGGGAAAAGGAGGATCTGAGGGAATAATGGGGGATTTGAGGGAATAAAGGGGGATTTGAGGGAATAAAGAGGGATCTGAAGAGATAAAAGGGGCTCCACCTCCTGTTTCATTTATTCCCAGCGTGACAGGACGGATCCCTGGGGATCCCGGATATCCCATTAATATCAGCATTGTCCGGGGTTATTTATGGGATCCCGGGAGCCCTTCCCGTGCTCTTCCCTCATTTCCATCACAATTCCCCCTCTGGAGCCGCCAGGGGCCGGCACTGCTGGGATCGGCCCGGGAGAAAGATCTGGGAATGGGAATGGGGGACTGGGAACAGCCGGGAACGGGAATGGGGGACTGGGAACAGCCGGGAATGGGGGACTGGGAACAGCCGGGAATGGGAATGGGGAACAGCCGGGAATGGGGGACTGGGAACAGCCGGGAATGGGAATGGGGAACAGCCGGGAATGGGAATGGGGGACTGGGAACAGCCCGGAATAGGGGACTGGGAACAGCCCGGAATGGGAATGGGGAACAGCCGGGAATGGGAATGGGGGACTGGGAACAGCCGGGAACGGGAATGGGGGACTGGGAACAGCCGGGAATGGGAATGGGAACAGCCGGGAATGGGAATGGGGGACTGGGAACAGCCGGGAATGGGGGACTGGGAACAGCCGGGAACGGGAATGGGGGACTGGGAACAGCCGGGAATGGGAATGGGGGACTGGGAACAGCCGGGAATGGGACTGGGAATAGCCGGGAATGGGAATGGGGGACTGGGAACAACTGGGAATGGGGAGCAGCTGCGGGGCGGGAGCACCGGGAGCCAGCCGGGATGGAGAGCCGCAATTCCCGGTGGGAATGGCAGGGCCGGGAATGATCCCGGGAAGCGACAATTACCGGTTGGAATGAGCCCGGGAATGAGCCAGGGAATGAGCCGCAATTCCCCGGTGGGAATGAGCCCGGGAATGATCCAGGGAATGATCCTGGGAAGCGACAATTCCCGGCGGGAATGATGCCGGGAATGAGCCCGGGAATGATCCGCAATTCCCGGCGGGAATGATCCCGGGAAGCGACAATTCCCGGCGGGAATGAGCCCGGGAATGATCCGCAGTTCCCGGCGGGAATGATGCCGGGAATGATCCGCAGTTCCCGGCGGGAATGATGCCGGGAATGATGCCGGGAATGATCTCGGGCTGTGTCCCCGGCCCCAAATCCCTGCCAGCTCCATCCCGACCCGATCCAGATGGATCCAGAGGGGCCGGATGGCTCCAGGCTCCCTTCCCGAGGTTTTCCCGGCCTGCAGAGGCGGGCGGGGCTCCTCGCCCGGATCCATCGGGAATTCTCCGGCTGGAGGCAGCAGCTGCTCCCGGTAATTCCAGCCGCGGGGCTCTGGGATGAGCCTGGAATATTGCCGGGGCTTTATGGCCCCAATTCCCATGGGAATTCCGCGGCTTCCAAACGCCACCTGTCACGGGCAGGGACAATGGGAAAGGCTCAGCCCTCCCTCCCCCTGGACATTCCCATTTTTTTTCCCCTAAATTCGCCTTTATTCAATAAAAACTTCCCATTTTTCTCCGCCGCGCACTGAATTTAATCCGTTTTTAAATCGTGTTTGTATTATTTGTAAGATTTGGGGAGCAGCTGCCGGCTGGTTCTGCCGCACATCTGAGGGAACAGATGGAATTTTAATTCCTGGGAATTCTGGCCGTTTGAGCGGCCCCAAAGGAGCCATCAGGGGCTGACAGCCCTTCCCTAAAAAGGGATTTTGTTGGGAAAAAGCTGATCCCGAACCTGGTGGGGGCTGGGGAGAGGGGCTGGGCTGATCCTTACAGGAAACAGAGATTTTTATTTTATTTTATTTTATTTTATTTTATTTTATTTTATTTTATTTTATTTTATTTTATTTTATTTTATTTATTTTAATTTTTATCTTACTCTATTTTATTTGATTCTATGTTATTTTATTCTAGTCTATTCTATTATTTCTTTTAGTTTATTCTATAATTTTAATTTAATTTAATTAATTAAAATCCTGCTTGGAAATCCCCGAATTCCGACCAGGAACCCCCAAAATCCCTGGTCGGGGCCCCGCCCCTCATGAATATTCAAATAACCGCGCTGTGATTGGCTGCAGGGTGGCCGTAAGCCACGCCCATCCCAGAGCGTCCATGGTTGCCGTAGCAACGCTTCCCCTTTGTTTTATCCAATCAGCGGCCGCCCTGTGGCTCCGTGACCCAATCAGAACGCAGTATGCTAATGAGGGGGCGTGACCCCGGCTGGCCCGGTCCGGCCGCGTTGGGTCCGCGCCGGTCCCGGCTCCAAATCCCGGGAAAATCCCGGGAAAATCCTCGGGAAAAGGAGCCCGGGAGCGGGGCCGGGGCCTCCCCCCGGGATCCCGGGATCGGCAATTCCCGCCTGGATCAGCGCTGGGGCCTGGGGAGCGCTCCCGTGTCCCGGTGGAGACACCTGAGCCCAAATTGCAGAGCAAAAAACCGGGATTTCATCCGCAAATTGGGCTTTTTATCCCTAAAAACCTGACTTTTTCCATCCCCAAACCCATGAAGGACGTCAAACCCAGCCAGGAGCTGCGCTGGCACCTCTGAATTCCAAGGATAATCCCATTTTTCCCGAATTTTCCGGCTCTGTCACCAAGCCGAGGCTCCTTCAGCCTTGCCCGGGGTGAGCCGCAAATGGAATTTCGCCGTCATTTCATCACTGCCAGGGGGAGATAAATGAGCCTTTCCCAGGTAATTCCGGAGCTTTTCACCTTGGCAGGAATTCAGGGATGCGGGGGAATTTTATCCCTCATCGACCTCTGAGATAAAAAACGATTTTCCTTCGTCCTTTTCCAAGGAATTTTCTCCCTGCGGGGTTTTTGATTGGCTTTTCTATTTCTATTTCTGTTCCATTCTTATTAAATTGTTATTTTTAATTTTTATTATTCCTATTATTGTAATTATTAATATTTTTATTTTTATTTCTCCCTCTCAGCCTCTCTCCCCACTTTTTCCTGGGAATGTTTTCGGGAATTCTCGGCCGGCAGAGGGGGACAGACTCCAGCGAATCTCCGGGAATTCGGGATCATCCCCGGGGGGGATTTTTAGGGATGGAAAGGGCAAAATCCCGATCCCTCCCCTCTCCCAGGGCTGGAATTCCCAGCTGGAATTCCGAAATCTTTATTCCCGAGTTGCGATATTATTGAAAAATCACTTTACCCAGGGCAGGGAGGATAAAAAGGGGATTTTCCACAATTTAAATCCGATAAAATCGGTTCAAAAATAGAAATCTTGGAATTTCTGTCGCTCAGGGATTCACTCTGGGCATCCTGACCTCTGGATCCTGGAAATTCCATTGGATTTCCAAAAGAATTCCCGTTTTTCTGGAGTTTGGGGATCCTTTGGGAAGGGCTGGAAATCCACACTCCGGAGATCCCAGGAAGAAATCGGGAGGAAAATTCCAGTTCCAGGCCTCCCAAACCTGGATTTCTTTTCATTCCAGACCTTTCAAACCCCAAATTCTTTCCTAATTCCAAATCTTCATTTCCTTCTTAATCCCAGCCCCTAAAACCTCAAATTTTCTTTCCTAATTCCAGCCCCTAAAACCTCGATTTCCATCCTAATTCCAGCCTTACAAATCTTTATTTCCATCCTAATTCCAGGCCTTTAAATCTTGGTTTTTTTTTTTATTTCCGGCCTTTAAAACCTCGATTTCCATCCTAATTCCAGCCCTCCAAAACCTTCATTTCCACCCTAATTCCAGCCCCTAAATCCTCATTTTCTTCTCAAATTCCAGCCCTCCAAAACCTCAATCCCTTCCCTAATTCCAGACCTTGGAATTTGCATTCCCAGCTCTCTCTGCTCAGGACGATCTTGGCAATAATTCCCATTTTTTCCCCCTCTGGCTCCATTTATCATCCGGAGTGGGAAAAGCTCCCAAATTCCCTGATTTTCATTGGAAAAGCGTTCAGGGGTGAAGGATGGGGAGCGGGAAATGATTCATGGGGAACATCCCGGGCCCGGAGGCGCCTCGGGAATGACGGATGAGCTCCGGGGAATTGATTTGTGTCAGGAAAATCCTTGAGGAGGAGGCGCTGCCTTGGAGCCCCTGGCACAAATCTCCGGGCAGAAATGAAGATTTTTGGGATCTTTTCCAAATTGTTCCGAAGGAGGAGGAAAATTGGGATTTGTTCCATGCCAGGATTCCGGGCTCTTCCCGAAAATCCGGATTGGGGAGATGAAAACGGCACCAAAATCTTGGATTTGTGTCGGGATTGGGGTTTGAGACACGGGGGAAAGGGAGAGGGAGGAAAATGAAGGAAAAAGGGAATGTTTGGAATGGTTTTAGTTTGATTCCCATAAAAAAATCTCAGCCTGGAATGTCCCAAACTCCGGGCTGGCCTCAATTCCAGCCTGGGATCTCAGCATCACTCCGGGAATTCTTGGGGAATCTGGAAATTCCTTCCATTTCTTGGGAATTCCTTCCATTTCTTGGGAATTCCTTCCATTTCTTGGGAATTCCTTCTGGTTTTTGGTAATTCCTTCCATTTC
>NW_015379267.1:57530-58850 GCF_001522545.3 Parus major | reverse complement strand
AAGGGTGTGGCGGTGCCCTCGGGAACCGGGATGAGGAGCGGCCGCTCCGGCTGGAGGCGCGACAATCGCGACATGACCGCGGGGAACGAGCAGCTCCGTCTCCAGATCCCCCGGATCCCTCAGATCCCCCGGATCCCCCGGATCCTCCGGATCCTGGCGCCGCTTTCCCAGCGCTCGGGCAGGAATCTCCTTCCCGGATCCCTGAAAATTCCCGGGATGAGCCTTTCCTTTCCCCCGGAGCCGCGGGGATGCGGCGGCCCCGGGCCGGGAATGCGGAGCGGGAAAAGCCTGGGAATAAAAACCCCTGGATTTGGGGTTCGGTTTTCAGCTGAGGGGGAAAAACTGCCCAGGAATCCCTGGAGCCTCTGGATCCCCTGGAACCTCGGGAACCCCTGGAACCCCCAAAGCCCCCAGAGCCTCTGGAATTCCTGGAGCCTCTGGAATTCCTGGATCCCCTGGAACCTCGGGAACCCCCGGAGCCCCCAAAGCCCCCAGAGCCTCTGGAATTCCTGGAGCCTCTGGAATTCCTGGAGCCCCCGGAACCCCCAAAGCCCCCGGAACCTCTGGAGGCCCTGGAGTCCTTGGAGCCTCCAGAACCTCGGGAATCCTCAGAGCCCCTGGAACCCCCGGAGTCCCTGCAGCCCCCCCAGGAGCCCCCCAGCACCGGCTGCAGCCCGAGGAGGGAACGGGGAGAGTCCAGAGTGTCCCCTGCCTCCTCCTCCTCCTCCTCCTCCCCGCAATAAGGAAAGGGACCAAGGGCTGGGCCAGGGCGGACTTTGTCCCCCCCCGGCTCCCTGGGCCCCTCCCGGGAAGGGCAGGGCCGGGGTGGAGCTCGGGGTCACCCCGGGAGGGACCCGGACCCCACCCCGGTACCCGCGGGGAGCTCGGGGTCACCCGGGAGGGACCCGGACACCCCCGGTACCCGCGGGGAGCTCGGGAGGAGCTCGGGGCACCCCCGGCACAGACCGGGCCGCTCCAGGGAAGATTCCCGGGCGGTTTGGGGGATCCCCGAGGGATGGGAGAGGGAGGAGAGGGAAGCCGGGAGCGCTGCAGCCCCAGTTTGGTCCCAGAGCATCCGCAGCTCCCCGGGAGCCGGGTTTGGGTGGGGTTCGGTGCCGTTCCCACCTCACCCCGGGATTCCCGAGGGAATTCCCTCCCAGCCCCGGGATCGGGGAGGAATCGGAGCCGTGGGGTTCAAACCCCCCGGGATGGGGGCGCGTCCCTCTGTCCCCAGCCCAGGACACCGCGGGGACCTCGGGGCCTTTTCCAGGCTGGATCCTCGAGGGGAGTGACCTCGGGCAGGGGACGGGGGAGCGACCC
>NW_015379267.1:51963-56093 GCF_001522545.3 Parus major | reverse complement strand
TGAGGTTTCCGGCTGTGGGGAGCAGCAGGAGGTGGGGAGGGGGCTCGGGGACATTCCCGGGGCTTTGGAGCTGGGCCAGGAGGGTCCCGGGAGCCCCTGGGGACCCCTGGGGGGCTCCCCCCTGTTTTGGGGCGAGGGACGGACCCGAACGGGGGGTTCAGCTTGGGGCAAAGCCCCGGAGCCCCCCGGGGCTGCTCCAGAAGGAGCTGGAACGAGAAAAGAGAGCAGGAAAAACCTGGGAGACGCAGGAGAGACAGAAACGGATCCAACAAAACCCCCCGGGATTGGAATCACCCCAAAAACGGATCCAGCAAAACCTCCGGGTCTGGAACCACCCCAAAAACGGATCCAATAAATCCCCAGGACTGGAATCACCCCAAAAACGGATCCAGCAAAACCTTCGGGTCTGGAACCACCCCAAAAATGGGTCCAATAAATCCCCGGGACTGGAATCACCCCAAAAACGGATCCAATAAATCCCCGGGGATTGGAACCACCCCAAAAACGGATCCGGCAAAAGCCCCGGGACTGGAACCACCCCCCAAAAATGGATCCAATAAATCCCCCGGGAATTGGAATCACCCCAAAAATGGATCCAATAAATCCCCGGGGATTGGAATCACCCCAAAATCTCCCCCAAAAACCGATCCAATAAAACCCCAGAATTTCTCCCCAAAATCCAACAAATCCCCCCAAATCCCCCCAAAAGGGGAGAGGCTCGGGAGCCTCGGAGGCGCCGGGGCTGAGCCGGGAGGGGCCGCGGGAGCCGGGCCGGGCTCTCTGTTCCCCTGCCAGGGATTTCTTCAAAGGATCCACCAAAAATCCTCTGCAAAACCCAAATTCGGCTCCTCCCGACACCTCTCGAACCTCCGGGGCCACCGCGGGGCGGGGAACGAGGGGACGGAGCTGGGGAGAAAACTGGGGGGGAAAAAATTAAAATAAAAGGTGAAAATGATCAAAAATGTTCGCTTTGATTTGATTTTTTTTTCCTCCCCGAAATATCACCGGAATCAGGGAGAGAAGAGCTGGGATCCCTTCCAGAGCCAGAATTTTCCAGCCATTGATTATTTCCAAACGTGAACTCTTTGAGCAGTTCCAATTCTTTTATTATTTTTTTTTTATTATTTTTATTTTTTATTTTTCCTCTTCAAACCGCTTTGGGGTTTGGGTTGGGTTTGGGGTTTTTTTTTCCCTTTGTAATGACGGTTCAAATTCAATTGCTTTAAAAAAAAAAATAAATAAAATCCCAGACTTTTAAAAAGTTGTTCCAGAGATTTTTTTTTTGGGCTCCAGATGGGATAAATATTAAATGGATCCTATGGAGAAAATAATAAAAGGATGGCTGCAAACTGATAAGGTTTGATAATTTTCATGTCGGTCACGGAGGGAGGAATTGGGGAAGAATTCAGGATTTTTTTCCTTTAAACAATGAAATTTTCTGTGTAAAATCCTCCCAGAAGGAAAAATCTTATTCTCGGTTTGGAAATTCGCTTTTTCAAGCGGCTCCCGAGGCAAAACCTGCTCGGGATTTCCCGCGGAGCTGAAAAACAATTTTGAGGGGAAAAAATAATTGTAATAAATGAGGAGAAGGGAATTTTTGGGGTGAAAAATGGGAATTTCTGTCCCCGCGGGGCCGGGACAAAGCCGCGCTCCTCGGAAAGGGAATAAAATCCGATTTCATTCCGATTTTCACCTCTTATCCTGTTTTTATTTTGGTCAAATCCCTCCTCACCTTTTCTCCCTTCCCGCATTAAAATCGAACGGAACCAAAACGCCGCAAACTCGCAGGAAAATCCGCGAATCCAAAGAGCCAAATCCGGAGATTTTTCCCCCCAAAAAAACCCTCGGCAGCTCCCAACTCCTCCAAGCTTTTTAACTTTCAACTTGGCCTTGACCTCCAGGCTCCAGCCCGACCTTTTCCTGCCGGGAATGGGGCGAGTCCCTGGGCAAACACCCCCGGGCCGCCTCCTGGGGCTGGGGGAGAGCGAAAAGGGAGCGGGAGAGCTCAAAATAAAATCAAACATCAAAGAGAGATCGCGCTGAGCCAAAGGAGCAGCTCTGCGAGGTTGAAACTGCGGCGATTTGGGGTTTTAATTTGATTTTTTAATGATTTTTTTTGGTTTCTTCGCAGCGGAGATTGGAGATTGAGGGGTGGTTTTTTTTTAGGGGGGTTTTGTTTGGGGTGTCGGGGGAAAATTGGGATTTTTTTTTGCCCCCCTGGTTGATTTCCATGGGGTTTGTGGCCCTGCGTGGCTCCTCAGGGCCCCAAAGAGCGGCAGAAAAGGGATTTTTATTGCGGTTTTGGGGTCAGGAGGATGAAATCTCCTTCACGCCTGAGCTGGAGCTGCCTTGGGGGGAATTTCGGCAAAGCTTTTCCAAAGCTTTGGGGAAGAAAACAGAAAAAGGAAAGGAAAAAAAAAGGCGGAAAAAAAAAATCAGTTTGCACCATGCGAGGATTAAAAATACCTGGGTGCTTTGAGGGATTTGATATTGATATTAAAGGATTATTTTATTGATACCAAATCTTTTCCAGAGCCTTGGGGTCCCTCATCCCCGTGTCCGTCTGTCCTTCCTCATCCTCTGCCCTCTTCCACCTGCCCGCAGCTCAAACCCAAAGGGATTTTCTGGCTTCTTTTCCCTTTTCCAAACCTTTTCCCTTTGGGATTATTTCAGCACCTCTGGGGTTTTTTTGGGGGTACCCGAGGCCGCTTTTTTGCTCTCTCTGGGTTTTTGGGGCTCTGAGGGCAAAGCAGGGGGAGGGAATTGGGGTTTTTGGGGGGAATTTTGGGATTATTCCAGGGATTTTTGCAGGGCTCCATCCCTGCCCCACTCCCGGGAGGGTTCGGCAGCAGAAACCCCCCCGGCTCCGCGTGGGAATAACCCCGAAAAAACCGTAAAAACTACAAAAATAAAGGTGTTTTTAATCCGAGCCCGGCTTTTCCCTCCCCGGGGGTGCTGAAATTCCCGATTGTCCCGTTCCTTGCCCTCCCTCACTTCTTCTCCCCCATTTCCCCCCCTCTACCTCCCCCCACAAATTTTAATTTTTATTCCCAAGACGCGGCTCAGGAGCCACCTCCGAGTCCCCTCCTCCTCCTCCTCCTCCTCTCCCCTCTCAATAAAACCATTTTCGCAATTTCTCCTGCTCTTTATTGAGACTGAAGGGATTTTTTTTTGCCGTCGGTGCGGGTTGGGATTTTTTTTTTTCCCCATTTTTTTTTTTTTTTGCGTGTTTTTCCTCCCTCCCTTCCCTCCAGCGAGAACCAATAAGAGAAAACCTCCCCCCTCCGCGTCAGTCCGGCCGGGCGGGGGTGGAAAAAAGCAGCTCGCAGGGTGTTTAAAAGACCCGGGGACCCCCGTCGGGCAGTGCCCGGGCGCTGCCGAGCAGCCTCTCCCCATGCCCCGGCCCCCGAGCCGCCCCCCATGCAGCCCCCGGGCCTCGAGGGGCTTCTGCCTCCGGGCGGCTTCTCCGGCCAGCCCAGGGGGCTGCTGCCTCCTCCTCCTCCTCCTCATCCTCCTCCTCCCGCCCCGACCCTCCCCGTGCCTTCGCCTCCCCCCGGGATGAACCCCGGGTACCCCCCGGAGGCTCCGGCCGAGCCCCCCAAAGCCCCGGCGGGCTCGGCGGCCTCGGCCCCGCTGCCCTACGGTTATTTCGGCAGCGGATTCTACTCGTGCCGCGTGTCCCGGAGCTCGCTGAAAGCCGGGCCCGCTCCTCAGGGGCCTTTCCCCAACGACAAATACCTGGAAGCGGCTTCGGGAAGCGAGGATTTCCAGAGCCGCCCCGCAGAGTTCGCCTTTTACCCCGGTTACGGAGCCCCGTACCAGCCCGTGCCCGGCTACCTGGACGTGGCGGTGGTGCCCGGGCTGGGCGAGCCCCGGCCCGAGGCTCTGTTGCCCGTGGACGGTGGCTACCACCAGCCCTGGGCGCTGGGAGGAGGCTGGGGAGGGCAGATGTGCTGCCCCAAGGAGCAGGGCCAGCCCGGCTTCCTCCTCAAATCCGCCTTCGCAGGTAAAGCCCGGGCGCTAAGGGGTTAAAATCGGCCGGGTTTTGGGGGGTTTGGGTTTGGTTTTGTGGGGTTTGGGTTTGTGGAGGTGCTTGGGTTGGAGAGGGGTTGGGTTCGAGAGATTGTGAT
>NW_015379267.1:46202-47234 GCF_001522545.3 Parus major | reverse complement strand
CGAACAGCCAATAGCCGGGCGTTGCTGTGCATGACGTCACTCGTGGAGACGTGGTTTATTCCTAAGCCCCGCCCCTCCCGCTCCGTGACCCCCGCCCGGCACAAAATTCCCTAAAAAAAGCAGGAAAAGGTTTTTTTTTGGCGGGTCCAGGAGCTCCCCCCAATCCAAATCCAGCTCAGAATCCTCGATTTTCTCCAACCCGCGTTGACTTTTTTGCAATTTCTGCCCCTCCGGGACAATCCCGGCCCTGATTCTCCTCCTTTTCCTCCACTCTCGGGAATATCTGGAATTTCTCAGCGGGCGGAGGGGCGAAAACCCCAAAATCCGTGGGTTTTCCACCCCGATTTAACCAAAAATGAACTTTCTCAGCCCAATTCCTGCGTGGCTGCAGAGGCGGCGGCAGCAGAGCCGGGAAAGGTGAAAATTCCCATAAAACCAGAGCAAATCCACTTGGATTTACGGCTTTGGGAAGGGTCGCTCGCCTCAAAGCTCCCCTCCACGGTCAAGGTTAATCCTTTTAGGGAAAGGGTTGGGTTTTTATCCCTTTCTCCACACAAAGATCTTTTCCCGGTATTCCCAAACCAGCTGGAAAGCTCCAGATCCCCCCAGCCCAGTAAGAAACTGGTCTGGAACTGGGAGAAATCGCTGAAACTGGGAGCCATCTCCAGCCCCCACCCAAACCCCAACTCCGGGGTTTTTCCCCCATCCTTTTTTTCCTCCTTTTTCCACCCAAAAATCTTTTCCCGGTATTCCCAAACCAGCTGGAAACCCCCAGCCCAGTAAGAAACTGGTCTGGAACTGGGATCCACCTCCCTCCCCCGCCCCCAGGTGCTGTTCTGAGCTCCGGTGTTCTTTTCCCTCCATTCATTTCCCCCTTTTTTCCACTCAAAGATCTTTTCCCGGTAATCCCAAACCAGTTGGAAACCCCCAGATCCCCCCAGGCCAGTGGGAAACTGGTCTGGAACTGGGAGAAATCGCTGGAACTGGGAGAAATCGCTGGAACTGGGGGAAATCACAAACTGGGAGACTTCC
>NW_015379267.1:41053-43079 GCF_001522545.3 Parus major | reverse complement strand
AGAGGGGATTTGAGGATGTCGGGGATGATTTGAGGATCCCAGGGATAATTTGGGGGTCCCGGGGATGATTTGGGGGTCCCCAGGGTGGGATTTCCTCACCCCCCGTGTACCCCAGAGCCGCAGGAGGGCTGCTCTCTCCTGGGGATGATTTGGGGGTCCCGGGGGTGATTTTGGGGGTCCCCAGGGTGGGATTTCCCTCACCCTCAGTGTCCCCCCAGAGCCGCAGGAGGGCTGCTCTCTCCCGGGGATGATTTGAGGATGCTGGGGATGAATTGGGGGTCCCGGGGATGATTTGGGGGTCCCGGGGGGGAATTGAGGATCCCAGGGATGATTTGGGGGTCCCCAGGGTGGGATTTCTCTCACCCTCAGTGTCCCCCCAGAGCCGCAGGAGGGCTGCTCTCTCCTGGGGATGATTTGAGGATGCTGGGGATGAATTGGGGGTCCCGGGGGTGATTTTGGGGTCCCCAGGGTGGGATTTCCCGACCCCCCGTGTCCCCCCAGAGCCGCAGGAGGGCTGCGCGCTCCGGCGGGGCCGCAAGAAGCGCGTTCCGTACAGCAAGGGGCAGCTGAAGGAGCTGGAGAAGGAATTCGCGAGCAGCAAATTCATCACCCGCGACAGGAGGAGGAAAATCTCGGCCGCCACCAACCTGAGCGAGAGGCAGATCACCATCTGGTTCCAGAACCGCCGCGTCAAGGAGAAAAAAGTGGTGGCCAAAATTAAAAACAGCGCCGGAGGAACCCCCTGAGAACCTCCCCCAACCCCAAAAAATTAATTAGGGGTGAATTTCGCTCCTGCCTTACCCAAAATCAAAGTGAAAGCAGCGAAACTCCGCGGGAGAATTTTAATTTTTTTAATGTTTTTTTTTTTTTTAAATTTTTAAAACAACAAAATCTCCCCAGTTCAGGCAGAGCACGTTCAAGGGAGAATAAATAAATGAGGAATAAATAAATTAAAATCAACCCCGCGGGAGAAAGATAAAATTAATGAATGGATGAATTCGTTATTAATGATTAATTAACGGCGTAAAATTGAATGTACAGGACATGTTATGAGCTATGTAGGCACCCAGTTATAAAAGCACGCGCTATTTTTTTTTAATTATTATTATTAATATTATTATTATTTTCATTTTGCGAGCGGTTCTATATAAAAATTCCATATTTAGCGTTATTTTACCCATTTTTGTGTTGGCGAGTTTCTGTATTATCCGCTGTGTAAATGCACGATTAAAGGCGCTGTAGCCCTGCGTGGATATATAAAAATTATAAAATTATACTCGGATAAAAAAAGGTGTATAAACATTTATAACCCGCAAAAAATTTCATTTTCGCCGTTTTTATTTAGACGCGGTTAAAGGCGGCCCCAAAACCCCAAAATTCCGTGGATTTGGGACTTTTTAATTTCATTTTTTTGGCCGTCGTTAATGCAGAATTTCCTCCAAATGCGTTGAGAGAAATTCCCGCATAAACTCGGAGTGTGTTGGAATAAATGGGGTGAAATTAAATATATTCATTAAATATATTCATTAAATATATTCATTAAATATATTCATTAAATATATTCATTAAATACATTCGAATTTCCTTTTTGAAATTCTATTTTTAATTTATATTGTTAAAATTTTTAATTTTCTCGGCCCTTTTCAGGTTCGGGTTTTCAAGCTCCAACTCCACGCTGACAATTTATTTTCTTTCATATTTTTTAGTTTTTTATTTTAATTTTCTTTCATATTTTTTTCATATTTCATGTTTCAAAGCACCAGATCACGTTTAAACCCACCTGAAACTCCCAAAAAAAACCTCTCAAAAGGTGAATAAACTCCCCCGATACCACAAAAATTCTCCCTTTCTCCCCCGACCTTTTGGTTCTTTTAGAAATTCCGAGTTTTAGCCGCATTTTGCCTAAATAATGATCATTTTAGCTCATTTATTTTTTGCTTAATTAAGAATTAATTGAATATTTGAAGCGGCTCTGGCTTCCAGCAGATTCCAGCAGAGCCAGGCGCGCTCTCCCTTGGATTTTTCC
>NW_015379267.1:35123-37745 GCF_001522545.3 Parus major | reverse complement strand
CCTTTTATTTCCTTTTTTCCCCTCTTTTCCTCCCCTTTCCCCTTCAAAGGATTTTGTCATTGAACTTGAGCCCGAGCTGTAAACATTCCTGGGATGTCATTAACGGCAATCTCAGCCTTGCCCCGCTCTCAGCACCACCAAAAAACACAAAAAATCACATTTTTTACCCTTTAAACCCATTTTTTCCCCCATTCTGAACCTCTAAAAAAACCCCAATATTTCATTTCACACCCACGAGAAGGATTTCTCACCCCCGTCCACTCAAAAATTGAAATTATCGCTGTTTTTTATTTTTTTCCCCTCAATTTTTAACGTGCGAGGTCTCATTTCAGACCCGGAAACAAAAGAGGAAAATCCTTATTTTATTTAATTTATTTTATATTTATTTTATTAAATTTAATCCACAATAATATCTGACATCCGACAAATTTCCAATTTAATTTATTCCCCTCCAGCCCTTCCAGGGTGGGTTTTTTTTGGGGGGGGATATATCAAATTTCCACTCCTCACAAAGACAAAACAGATTTTTTTCCCCCACTGAAATCCGGTTTATTTTATCTTTCTCTGCTAAACGATTTAATCTCTTTTCATAAAATACAAAATATTGTTTTTAAAACCCCCAAAATAATAAATTTTATTGTGTTCAGCGCTGCCTGTGACACCCCCGGGATGAAACAATCCCAAAACAACACCAAAAAATCCCTTTTTTCCTGTATTTTTCCCCAAGATCCTGAGAAATGAGCATCCAAAGGAGGAATATTTTGATTTTCCGAGCTGGAATTGAAGGCGGCCGCGTTTTTCCGCTGGGGTTTGGATTATTCCCGGTTCCTTTCCTGCTGCAGAGCTCCGTGCTTGGAATTTTAATTCGGGAAAAATCCGCATTAGGGAGCCGCGATTTTCCCTCACAACCCAACAACGAGGAAAAAAACACCCAAAAAAAGCGATTTTCCTTCCCTCCCCAGCGCTTTTTTCCATTTCGTTTTGATGAATAAACTCCTTTTTAATGTATTTAATTTAAATTTTAATTTAAAGGATAATTAATGAGCCGAATATTTGAATTTTCGCCGCGTCCCATCGCAAAATAAAGTCCAAAAAAAAGCGATTTTCTCCCAAAAAACGGAGCCCGGCGCTGAAATTAAGGGGAAAATTCAATTTTTTTACCAAATATTCTCGCCAAGGCATTCTGCTCCCCACGGGAGAGGAAAAATCACTTTAAAAACCCCCCAAAAATCACTTTAAAACCCCAAATTTTCCCTAAAATTTTGGCTCGGCACAAAAATTTCAGTCCCCGTTGTTTGGTTTTTTTTTTTTTTTCTCTAAATATTTTTAATTATTTTTAATTAATTCTCTTCCTTTAGGGCTCTCCCCTCCCTCGCTTTTTATTTGAATTTTATTTATTTTTTCCGGGAAATCTCCAATCACTGAAATAAAAATATTTCCCTGGAAATCCGCAGGTTGATTTTTCCTCTGATGGGTTTTGATTCGAAAAGTAAATCAATTAAATATAATAATAATAATTCAAATAATAAGAATTCTAATGAAAATAATTCAAATAAGAAGATTTTTTCTACCAAAAATGAGGATTCTTGTACCAAAAAGGGGATTTTTTTTACCAAAAATAAGAATTATTGGACCAAAAATAAGAATTATTGTACCAAAAATGAGAATTTTTCTACCAAAAATGAGAATTTTTCTACCAAAAATGAGAATTTTCTACCAAAAATCGGGATTTTGGTGAGGGGCAGCACCAGCTCCTCTCCTGGGATTGCCTCGATTCAAATCCATTAAAATTCCCCCAAAATTCTCCTGGAAAATCCCCAAAATCCTGGGAATTTGGGCAAAAGCCTCAGAGGACCCCGGGGCTCATTGGGGAGATAAAAGAATGTGTAATAAATAAAATAATAATAATAAAAAATAGAATAATAAAATAAAACAGAATAATAAAATAAAACAGAATAATAAAATAGAATAGAATTAATCTATAAGAAGAAAATAAAGAAATAAGAAGAAAATAAAGAAATAAGAAGGAAACAAAGAATTAAATTATAAGAAAATAAAATAAAATCATTTTATTCACTTTATTATTTTATACACCCCATTATTTTACAAACTCTATTATTTTATAAACTCTTTTATGCACTTTATTATTTTATAAACTCTATTGTTTTATTCACTTTATTATTTTATTTAGACTTTATTATTTTATAAACTATTCTTTTATACCCTTTATTATTTTATTTTGACTTTATTCTTTTATAAACCATTGTTTTATACGCTTTATTCTTTTATAAAATCTATTATTTGATACACTTTAACGTTTTATAATCTTTATTATTTTATACCCTTTAACATTTTATAACTTTGATCCTCGAGGCTTCTCCTCTTTATCCCTCCCTGGAATTCCCACGGAGCCGATTCTCCCTCCCGCATTCCCAAATTCCCGGGAATTTCGTTCCCTGCCCGAGAGGAGAATCCATAAAAAATCCAGAAATAAAAAATAAATCAGCTTTTTCCAGGAGCTCCTGGGAGGAGGAGGAGGAAAGGGAAGGAGAGCTTGGGAATGAGCGGAAATTCGGGGATTTTGGAATTCGGGAATTCGGGAATTCTCCCTTTGGAGGAGGA
>NW_015379267.1:33599-34599 GCF_001522545.3 Parus major | reverse complement strand
CCTTCCCTTCCCTTCCCTTCCCTTCCCGAAAAAATTCATTTTTCATCCTAAAAAAAGGTATTTTTTTATCCTAAACCATGTTTTTTCAATCCTAAAAACACCTTAGTTTTAATCCTAAAAATTCCATTTATAATCCTAAAAATACTTATGTCTAATCCTAAATAAATTTAATTTTAATCCTAAATAAATTTAATTTTAATCCTAAAAAATGTAATTTTTAATCTTAAAACATGTGGTTTAAATCCTAAAAACCCCCTTATTTTTAATCCTAAAAATGTCATTTTTCATCCTAAAAAATGTGGTTTTAATCCTAAAAAAAACCCCTTATTTTTAATCCTAAGAATGTCATTTTTCATCCTAAAACATGTGGTTTTAATCCTAAAAACCCCCTTATTTTTAATCCTAAAAAGAATCATTTTTAATCCTATAAAACCCTTATTTTTAATCCTATTAAAAATCTAATTTTTAATTGTAACAATGTCATATTTTTTACCGGCAGCGCTGATTTTGGGGTGAGGAGGAGGAGGAGGAGGAGCCGGGCAGGTGCTTCCTGTAAAAATTCCTGCCGGGAATTCCAGGGCAGGTTGGGCTTTCCAGAATATTCTGGAATATTCTCTTTAATTGGATTTTCCCTGATCCCGCTCCTGCTCCTCAGGGATTTTATGGATTCCTCAGGGTTGATATTTTGGATTTCTCGCTGTTTATTTTCCGGTTGTTTTATGTTTAAAATACGTTTTGTGTTTTTCTGGGATTCAGTTTTGGTGGTTTTTGGCCCATTTGTGGTTCTTTTTCTGCCCAGGCCCTGAGATTTAAAATAATAAATAAAATAAAGTAAATGAAGGTCAAAGAAAGTAAAATAATAAAAAATAAAATACAATAAAATAAAGTAAAATTAAATAATATGACTATGACAATGAATAAATTAATATTAATATTAATTTTACTATTAATATGAATAGGAATAGGAATAGGAATAGGAATAGGAATAGGAATAGGAATA
>NW_015379267.1:31156-32941 GCF_001522545.3 Parus major | reverse complement strand
AAAATCCTGGATCTGAGGGATTCAGGGAATGGAAAAGGGAACAGAACTCAATCCCAGAACCCTGAAAAATCCTGGATCTGAGGGATTTAGGGAATGGAAAAAGGAACAAAGCCCAGTCCCGGAGACCTGAAAAATTCCTGGATCTGAGGGATTCAGGGAATGGAAAATGGGAACAAAATTCAATCCCAGAGCCCTGAAAAATCCTGGATCTGTGGGATTCAGGGAACGGAAAAGGGAACAGAATTCAATCCCAGAGTCCTGCAAAATCCTGGATCTGAGGAATTCAGGGAATGGAAAAGGGAGCAGAATTCAATCCCAGAGTCCTGAAAATTCCTGGATCTGAGGGATTCAGGGAACGGAAAAAGGAACAAAGCCCAGTCCTGGAGACCTGAAAAATTCCTGGATCTGAGGGATTCAGGGAATGGAAAATGGGAACAAAATTCAATCCCAGAGCCCTGAAAAATCCTGGATCTGAGGGATTCAGGGAATGGAAAATGGGAACAAAATTCAATCCCAGAGCCCTGAAAAATCCTGGATCTGAGGGATTCAGGGAACGGAAAAGGGAACAGAATTCAATCCCAGAGTCCTGCAAAATCCTGGATCTGAGGAATTCAGGGAATGGAAAATGGGGACAGAATTCAATCCCATAACTGAGACCAATCCCGGATCTGAGGGATTCAGGGAATGGGAAAGGGAACAAAGCTCAGTCCCAGATCTGAACAAATCCCGGTTCTGAAGGGATTTGGTGAATGGAAAAGGGAACAAAGCCCAATCCCATAACGAGCCCAGGCTGGGATCAGAGGGATTCAGTAAAAATGGAAAAGGGAACAAAGCTCAATCCTGGATCTACGACCTGGAAAAGAGCCTTGGAAAAGGCTGGAAAACATTGAGAAAGATCTGGAGAAGGCTGAGAAAGAGCTGGAAAATGCCCTGCAGGAGGCTGGAAAAGGCTGGAAAAGGCTGGAAAAGTCTGGAAAATCCTGGAGAAGTCTGGAAAATCCTGGAAAATCCTGGAAAAGCTCTGTCATTTTCCCCCCTCCCAGCCCTGCCCCTGTTCCCGCCGTGCTCCTCATCCCGAAGCCCCACCAGGAGCCGAAGCGCCGGCGTTGGGAAATCTCCATAAAACTTCCTGAGGTTTCTGAATATTCCCAGAATCCGGGCGCTCCTTCCCCTTCCCCAGCCGAATTTTGGGAGAGGAATGGGAACCTTGGGGTTTCTCCGAGACAGAAAATCCAGGCTGGCCCCTCTCTCCTGTCTCAGCCTGAGCTCAGAGCCGGGGGCGGGAGTGGTTGGAGTAAAATTCCCGAAGTTTGGACGGCTGGGAAGGAATTCATGGATTTCAGCGGCCCCGAGAGGTTTGGGATGAGCTCCTGGCTTTGCCGTTATCCCGGGTTTTATTTGCGGCCCTAAATCCCGGCTGGGGAAGAGCCGAGGTCGTTTATGGCCGAAATCCCAAAGAAATCCCCCCAGACCTGCCTGGAGTCCAGGGAGAGCCCCAAAACATCAGGAGCATCCCAAAACTGTGGGGTCACCCCAAAACTCTGTGGGGTCACCCCAAAACTCTGTGGGGTCAACACAAATCTCTGCAGGAAAATCCCAAATCTGTGGGGCCACCCCAAAGCTCTCTTGGGTCACCAGGGCAAGCACCCAGGAACACCCCAAATCTCTGTGGGGTCACCCGAAAACTGTGAGGAACACCCCAAATCTCTGTGGGGTCACCCAAAACTGTGGGGTCACCTCAAAGCTCTGTGGGGTCATCCCAAAGCCCTGTGGGACACCCTAAAA
>NW_015379267.1:23428-25963 GCF_001522545.3 Parus major | reverse complement strand
TGGAAAAGGGCCTGGAAAAGGCTGGAAAAGGGCCCTTGAAATGAACTGGGAAAGGGATAAAAAAGACCCTGGAAAAGGCTGGAAAAGGGCTGGAAAAAGGGCATGGAAAAGGCTGGAAAAGGCCCTGGAAAAGTCTGGAAAAGGGAACCCGGATTTTGGGGCCCTTCTCCTCCCTCCGAGATGATTCCATAGCAAAACTCTGCTTGGATTTGGGATCTGGCTTTTTTTTTTCATGGGAAGTTTTGGTTCACTCCCGCGCTCCCCAAAATCTGCCCAATCCCAAAACTGCCGGATTTCCCTTCTTTTCCCCATTTTTTGTCCCTCGGTGCCTTCCCCAACGGGTGGATTTGGGAATTTTGGAAAGTCTGGGGAATTCAGGAGTGGATAAAATCCCAAAATATCCTCGGCAGCCACGGGCTCGGTCCGGGAAAAGTAAATCAGAGTTGGAAAAATCCATTTATAATTGGGAAAATCCAATCCAAAGGGGAAATTCCCATTAAATCCGAGCTCGAGGGGGGGTGGTTTATATGAAATAAATCCTTTTAATAAAGGGATTTCCCATTAAAGCCGAGTTGGGGGGGGAGTATTTATATTAAGCATTATATTTATATTTATAGATATTATATATATTTATATATGTAATATATTATATATATTTTATATTTATATATTATATATTTATGTATGTAATATATTATATTTTTTTTATTAAATATTATTATTTATATTAAATAAACTCCCTCAAGTGGGATTTCCCATTACATCCGAGCGGGGGTGTGGTTTATATTAAATAAACCCTCTCCAAAAGGGATTTCCCATTAAAGCCGAGCTCAGGGGGGGTTATATTAAATAAACCCTCTCCAAAAGGGATTTCCCATTACATCAGAGCGGGGGGGGTGGTTTATATTAAATAAACACTCTTAAGTGGGATTTCCCATTACATCCCAGTGGGAGGGGTTTATATTAAATAAACTCTCTCAAGAGGGATTTCCCATTAGAGTTGAGNATTTCCGTGTCCCGAAATTCCTCCGCACAAATCCCTCCTCCTCCTCCTCCTTCCTCCTCCTCCTCCTCCTTCCTCCTCCTCCTGGAAAGGGGGAAAAAGGAAAATCCCAGCACATTAATAAAAATAATATATGAGGGGCTCTGGGGGGTGGGGAGAGACCTTAAAAAGAAGAGAAAAGACCCTAAAAGGCCCCAATCCTGCCGGGATTGGAACGGGATCAGGATGTTCCCTGGGATGTCGGGATCTGAGCTGGGACCAGAACTTTTCCTGATGGATTTTTTCTGGTTTTAGTTTTTATTTCGGGGTTTGGGGATGGATTTGGTTTCTTCGGGGTGGATGAAGCAGCCGGGAAGCAGCGGAGGGATGGATGGAGGGATGGAGGGATGGAGGGATGGATGGATGAAATTTTGGGGTTTTTTTTGTCTCTTTGGGATCGGAGCTCCAGAGGAAGGTGTGAAACACTGACACTGCACAGACGAGACCCATAAACCCTCCGGAAAAAGCAGAAAAAAGGGGAAAAATCCTCCGGGGGGAGGAGATCTCCCACCCACCCCTTCCCAAGGCGAGTTCATCCATGGATTTGCTCCGTTCCCGGCGCTGCTTTTCCCTCTCTGCCGCCTCCTTCTCTCCAAACTCCCGGTTCCGACTCCAAAATTCCCATTTAGGAGGAAAAGCAGCAAGAACAAGCGGGACACCTGAGGAGCCGCTCCAGGCCGGGATTGGGATGGGATCATTGGGATATCCAGGAAAACCTCGGGACAAACCACGCTCGGCACCTTCCCTCTGGAGCAGGAGCTCTCCCACCGCCCCGGGAATCCCAAGGAAACTCCTCAAAAGCCAAAATAAAAAAAATCCCGGCTGGAATCCGAGCTCCAGACGCTCCCAAAATCCCGAGGCTCGAGGCCAGGTCTGGATCAGCGCTCCCGGCGAGGTTTGGGGGGTTAAACTCGGCCTAAACCCGAGCGGGAGGAGCGGGACGGAGAGCGGGGCTGGGATGGAATTTTCCCCGGGAGCGGGATGGAATTTTCCCCGGGAGCGGGATGGAATTTTGCCCCGGGCTCATAAAAAGCCGTTCCCGGGCGGTGTTTGGGGCTCGGGAGATGCGAAGTGAATTTTCCAAGGGAGGATTTGTCATGGATTGACGGGGACGCGAGGCCTGGTTCTTTTCCAAGGGCTCATTCCTGATTCCTTCCCTTTTCCCTGCAAGAAACTCGGGATCCTTTTCCTTTTCGCTTTTCCAACGGGAAGATTTTCAATAGTTAAAATTAAAAATAAAAAAAAAAAAAAAAGGAAAAATTAGAAAAATGAGAAAGAAAAAAAAAACCTTTTAGCCGAAACTCTCTGAAATTTTAATCCTGGATTTTTTCCTGGATTCGTCCCCGTTCTCCCTGCCCAATTCCCTGAACTTTAATCCTGGATTTTTTCCTGGATTCCTCCCCGTTCTCCCTCTCCAGTTCCCCGCCGGCTCCAGGGAACGGGAAGGGAGCGGGGTCAGGGCTGGACGCTCCCGATTTTTCCCCTTTCTCCCG
>NW_015379267.1:19167-20476 GCF_001522545.3 Parus major | reverse complement strand
TATTTTATTTTATTTTATTTTATTTTATTTTATTTTATTTTATTTTATTTCTTATTTTATTTCTTATTTTATTTTTCTTTACTTTTCTTTTTATTGATTATTATTTAAATGCTTCTTATTTGGAAATACAATTTCACTTAATTTAATTTTTCTTTATTTTATTTTATTTATTTTATATCTTAGCTATCTATTTTATATTTTTATTTTTCTATGTTCTATTTTTATTTATTTTATTTTCTTTTTCTTTATTTTACTTCATTTTACTTCATTTTTACCTCATTTTACTTCACATCTCACTTCATTTTACACATTTTTTATCATTTTATTACCCCCTTTTAGTCAGCGCCAGCTCCGCCGAGCCACCACGAAGGTGGGTGAAGGCAAATCCATAAAAAACCCAGCTCCACTCCCCCGATTTTTCCAGCGGGAGAAGCAAAAGGAGCAGGAATTGGGATGGGGAGGGGCGAGGCTGCGCTTGGCAGTCAAAACAGCCTCGGTCTAGACGGGGAGGGAAGGATTTGCCGATTTTCCCTTTTTTTTCCCGTTTTTTCCCTCTCCCACACAATGGCCCCTCGGTTAAAAATTAACCCGGGCCACCCTCGCTCTCCAAGCGGGGTAAAAACAACCCCAGGATGCCAAAAATGGGAGAAAAATCGGAATTTTGATGGAATTTCAGTGCGTTCGGGAGGGGCCGCGCTGTAACAAGTGGTGCCTCTGCTGGGATTCCCGGGATTTTTAATGGATTTCATGGATTTCTTCATTTCCTCGGGATTTTTAATGGATTTTTTTCATTCCTGGTTTTTTAATGGATTCCTTCATTCCGGAGATTTTTAATGGATTTTATGGATTTCTTCATTTCCCCGGGATTTTCGGTGGATTCCTTCATTCCCGGGGTTTTTAATGGATTCCTTCATTCCCGGGGTTTTTTAATTAATTTTTTAATTCCCGGGATTTTTCATGGATTCCTCCACTCTCGGCATTTTTAATAGATTTTTTCATTTCCCGAGGATTTTTAATCTTCATTCCCGGCATTTTTCATGGATTCCTTCATATCCCGGGAATTTTATTCTTCATATCCCGGGGATTTTTAATGGATTCCTTCATTCCCGGCATTTTTAATTTTCATTCCCGGGGATTTTTCATGGATTTCTGCATTCCCGGCATTTTTAATTTTCATTCCCGGGGGATTTTTCATGGATTTCTGCATTCCCGGCATTTTTAATTTTCATTCCTGTTTTTTTTTTCATGGATTTCTGCATTCCCGGCATTTTTAATTTTCATTCCCGGGGATTTTTCATGGATTTTTTTT
>NW_015379267.1:12084-16479 GCF_001522545.3 Parus major | reverse complement strand
TCTCATTTTTTCTCATTTTTCTCATTTTTTCTCATTTTTACCCATTTTTGAAGGTTCTGGTGGTGTTTCTCCATGTTTTAGGGTCTTCACGTGCTGTTTGTTCGTGTGCTGGGGTGCCCCTATAGAGTTTATTTTATTTTAGTTTAGTTTTTATTATTTAAATTTTTATTCTTTTAAAATTCAATTCAATTTTCCTTTGCTTTCTTTTCTTTTATTTATTTTATGTTTTATTTTATTTTATTTTGATTCAATTTACCTCATTTCACTTTATTTTCCTTTCCTTCATTTTACTTCACTTCTTTATTTAACTTTATTTTCCTTTATTTCCTTAAGGCAGAAACCTTCATTTTACCTCCAAACTTTTTCTTTATTTTTCCTTCGGGGTAAGAAAAAGAAATTTAAAAATACATTTTTTAAAAAAATTAAAAATATATTAATTTTTTTTAAAAAATATTCAGAAATTTTGTTTAAAATAATCAAAAATTTTTAAAAAAAACTTTTAAAAAATGTAGAAAAAAAGGAAAAAAAAGGGGGAAAAAAAGGTAAAAAAGGACAAAAATGAAGAAAATCGAACAGAAAGGAGGGAAATGTTTTTTCCCGGGTGGAGGAACAAAAGATTCCCGGGGTCGATCCCGGCCGGCGAGCGCCGCCCCGAGGCTGCAGAGCGGGGAGAGATTATTCCATAGGGAATTATGGAATTATGGAAGTATAAAATATAAAGTATAAAGTATAAAGTAAAAAATATAAAGTATAAAGTATAAAATATAAAATATAAAGTATAAAGTATAAAATATAAAATATAACATATAACATATAAAATATAAAGTATAAAATATAAAGTATAAAATATAAAATATAAAGTATAAAATATAAAGTATAAAGTATAAAGTAAAAAATATAAAGTATAAAGTATAAAATATAAAATATAAAGTATAAAATATAAAATATAAAGTATAAAATATAAAATATAAAATATAAAATATAAAATATAAAATATAACATATAACATATAAAATATAACATATAACATATAACATATAAAATTAAATTAAGTAAAATATTAAATCAAAATACAATACAATACAATAAAATAAAATAAAAATTNGGATTGGGGTTGGGATCGGGATCGGGATCAGGATCGGGATTGGGGTTGGGATGGGGATTGGGATCAGGATCGGGATTGGGATGGGGATGGGGATTGGGATTGGGATAGGGATTTGGGTTGGGATCGGGATCGGGGTTGGTGTTGGGATTGGGGTTGGGGTTGGGATTGGGATTGGGGTTGGGATCGGGATTGGAGTTGGTGTTGGGATTGGGGTTGGGGTTGGGATTGGGATTGGGGTTGGGATCGGGATTGGAGTTGGGATCAGGATTGGGGTTGAGTTCGGGGTTGGGATCAGGGTTGGAGTTGAGTTTGGGATCAGTATTGGGATTGGAGTTGGGGTTGAGATCAGGATTGGGGTCAGGATCGGGGTTGGGGTTGAGATCAGGATTGGGGTTGAGTTTGGGATCAGGATCGGGGTTGGGGTTGGGATTGGGATTGGGATTGGGGTTGGGATTGGGGTTGGGATCGGGATTGGGGTCGGAGTTGGATTTGAGGTTGATGTTGGGATCAGAATCGGGATTTGGGTTGGGATCGGGATTGGGGTTGGGATTGGGGTTGGGATCAGGGTTGGAGTTGAGTTTGGGATCAGTATTGGGATTGGAGTTGGGGTTGAGATCAGGATTGGGGTCAGGATTTGGGTTGGGGTTGAGATCAGGATTGGGGTTGAGTTTGGGATCAGGATTGGGGTTGGGATCGGGGTTGGGGTTGGGATCGGGGTTGGGGTCGGGATTGGGGTTGGGATCGGGGTTGGAGTTGAGTTTGGGATCGGGATTGAGATTGGGGTTGAGTTCGGGGTTGGGGTTGAGTTTGGGATTGGGGTTGGGGTTGGAGTTGAGTTTGGGATTGGGTTTGGGGTTGAGTTCGAGGTTGGGGTTGAGTTTGGGATTGGGGTTGGGGTTGGGGTTGGAATTGGGGTTTGGGGTTAGGATTGGGGTTTGGGGCTGGTTTCTCCCGCCAATCCCAAGGTGGAAATCCCAGCCAGGACCCCCTGGCCTGGTTTGTTTGTGCTTTAGGGGATCCTGGTGGGGTTTGTCCCTTTTAGGGGATCTCAATGGGGTTTGTCCCCATTTTAGGGTGCCCAGGTGGGATTTGTTCCTGTTTTAGGGTGCCTTGGTTAACTTTGTCCATATTTTAGGGTGCTCTGATGGGGTTTTTCCTATTTTAGGGCACCCCAGTGCATTTTGTCCCAATTTAGGGGATCCTGGAGGGGTTTGTTCACATTTTAGGGTGTCCAGCTCTGGTTTATTTAGGTTTTAGGGGGTTCTGGTGAGATTTGTCCCTGTTTTAGGGGGTCCAGGTGTGGTTTGTCCATGATTTAGAGGTCCAGGAATAGTTTTATCTCATTTTTTCTCATTTTTTCTCATTTTTTCTCGTTTTTTCTCATATTTTTCTNATAGCAATAGTAGCAATGGTAATGGTAATAATAGTAATAATAATAATAATAGGAATAATAGAAATAATAGAAGTAATAGAAGTAATAGTAATAGAATGGTAATAGTAATAATCATAGCAATAATAATAGTAATAGTAATAATAGTAACAATAATAATAATAATAACAACAATAATAATAACAATAATTTCCCAACCTCCCATTTTTACTCTCTTTTTCCCTTTTTCCCTCGATTTTTCCCCATTTTCCTGCGGGACTGGGAGGATCTTGGCTGGGAAAGCGCTGGGGCCAGAATGAGCAGGAATAAATTGAATTTCCCGTCTCTCCCGGCTTTTTGGATTGCCAAGGACAGCGCCGGAAAGCCGGGAAGAGCCCATTAAAATCCGAAAATGTGAATAATTAAAGGCTTAATTGATTTTTCCCAGCAAACGGCTGGAATTGGGACAAATGGAATATTTGTTTTTCAAGGTGTTGGATTTATTTCTGTCGCTCATTTCCAAAGACTTTTTAATTAATATCTCCCCTTTTTTCAATTTAGTTTTTACCCCACAGAGAAGTTTTTATTTCTATTTCTATTTCTATTTCTATTTCTATTTCTATTTTTATTTCTATTTCTATTTCTATTTCTATTTCTATTTCTATTTCTATTTCTATTTCTATTTCTATTTCTATTTCTATTTCTATTTCTATTTCTATTTCCATTTCCATTTCCATTTCCATTTCCATTTCCATTTCCATTTCCATTCCCATTTCTATTTCCATTTCCATTCCCATTCCCATTCCTATCCCTATCCCTATCCCTATTCCTATTTCTATTTCATTCTTGCAAATATTTCCATTTAATTCTCTTGAATATTTCCATTTAATTCTGGTGAATGTTTCTATTTAATTCTCGCGACTATTTCTATTTAATTCAAAATATTCCCAGTACAGCATTCAAAGGAATTCCTTTAAAAAGTAAGGAAAACTCTCATAAAAATTAATCAAAAATAAGATTTTAGGATTATTTTGCTGAGCCTGGGACGTTCTGGGCAAAGCGAGAGGTTTTAATTCAGGAAAGTGAAACGGATTTTTTTATTTTGCTAATTAATTTGAATTAATCGCGATATTTCCGATAATTTTGGGGCTGTAAATTTACTTTTAATTTTACTTTTAACTCCCCAACCCTCCGGCCAAAAAGCACTAATTAAGGGAAACTTCATTTGGGTAAATTTTGCCGCATGTCTGGGGATTAATTAAAATTTTTCTGTGCCGAGCTCAACAGTGAAGGTGCAAAAGCTCCCTCGGACAGCCCCAATTATTTAATCGAATAATTAATTATTCATTGTTTAATCAAATAATTCTATTATTATAGATTATTTAATCGAATAATTAATTTAATTATTAGTTATACAATCAAATCATTCTATTTCTATCAATTATTTGATTGAATAATTTAATTTACTTTAAATTCCTGGAGTTGGAAAATTGGGAAAAAAATTGGGAATTCTCAGAGTTATCCCGGAAAGTTTGTGGGGGAACTCCCGCCGCTCTTCCCTTCCTATTAATTAGAGTTTTCCTGCTAATTGGCCCTGTGGGATGAACTGGAATTTGATTTTTTCTGCTTTGTATGGGGTCGCTTTTCCCTTAATTCCACAAAAAGGGGAAGGGGAGCTGCGGGACCATTCCCGCTTTTCCAGCTCGGGATTCATTATCCCATCTAATTAGGGCATTGATTAATTAATCAATAAATGCGGGGCCGGGTTTCCAGAGTGGGGAAAAAAGGCAAAAATAGAAAAGGAAATCCCCCAAAATCGGCCGGGGGGATCCGGGGATCCCGTCCCAACCCCGCCGGGAATTCCCGAGCCCTGAGGAAAACTTCTCCAGCGGCAGCAAAGGAGCGGGAGCGGGATCGGGAT
>NW_015379267.1:6633-7615 GCF_001522545.3 Parus major | reverse complement strand
AATAAAATAAAATAAAATAAAATAAAATAAAATAAAATAAAATAAAATAAAATAAAATAAAATAAAATAAAATAAAATAAAATAAAATAAATCTTATTTACCGCCTGCCTCGCGCCCACATCTGAATTTAAAATCTCTTCCCAAACTTCATCAGAGGCCAGAAAAGGAAGAAAAAATCCCCCATTACCTTAAAATGTGATTTCAGCCGCAGGAATTAACGCTCATCCATCACTTATTCAGATTTGGGGGGGGTTTAATGGGTTTTTTCCTCTTTTTTTCCCCTCTTTAATGTTATTTATTTCCGAATTTAAAGGGCTTTTCAGGCGTGCCCTGAGTGCTTTTCTTCATTTTCCTGCCCAGATTTAAAGGCTCCATTTCCGAGCTGGAGAAAATCTTCCGGCTGCTGTTTTGGGGTGAAATAAAGAGAATTTAATAGCGCGAGTTCAAGGGTGAGAGAGGCTTTGTTTTATAAATTGTGCTGGAGGAGGAAAAGCGGAGCCGGGAGCCCGAGGGGATTTTAGATCAAATTGATCTGCTTTGGGAAATAGAAAATATTAAATTTATTTGGAAGTTATTGTGAGTGTGGGCAGGGTAAAAAAAAAATAGAGATTGTGGGTGTGAGCTCGCTGAGAGTGAGAATAAATGATAAATGATAAATGATAAATGATAAATGATAAATAATGAATAATGAATAATAAATAATAAATAATAAATAATAAATAATAAATAATAAATAATAAATAATAAATAATAAACGATAAATGAGAAATTATAAAAAAGAAATAATAAATTATAAATAATAAAAAATAAATTATAAATTATAAATAACAAATAGTAAATAGTAAATAGTAAATAGTAAATAATAATTAATAATTAATAATTAAGTATTAATAATTACTAATTACTAATTATTAATTAATAATTAATAATTAATAATTAAGAATTAATAATTAAGAATTAAGAATTAAGAATAAATAATTAA